>NC_057798.1:645536103-645616184 GCF_018294505.1 Triticum aestivum | reverse complement strand
ACACCCACCCACCCACTAACGAGCATGAATAAGTTCACACTCAGACATTGCGTAATTAGAATTCACAAATTAAATCAACTCCAAGGTACACATAAAAATAAAGTAAGCAAATACCGAAGTCGTAAAAGAATGAAGTTATGCTTAGGTGAAGCGAGAAAAGAACAAAAGCAATTAAAATCATGGTTGACGATATACAACAACGACCATCAACACCAACTATCTCCTAGCAACACAAGAACTACGAGAAAATAGTTCTCCAAAAGTAAAGCCTCCAGAAAAAAGGAATGATATGCACATAGACATCGCTAAGGGCGTGTTCTGATCTTCTCCCACTCCACACTTCACAATTTCCTGGAGCAGATAAGAGCCGAATGAAATAACCTCCAGAAGCTGGCTTCGCGAAGCTGTGGTCGATCCTAGTGGAAAAAACTGGAGCGAGGAAGGCCCAGCTCCACCGATTGGAAAAGCTGGAGTTCACCCTATTTACAACATCCTGCCACCGCTAAAGAAAACGGTTCGCTGAGTATGCTCGAAAATTAGAACCTATCGCCACAGGGTCGATCTCCCTCGCCTCGCTATGCACCTATCGGCCCTAATTGGGCTGCTTCCAGCCGGCCCAGTCTGAACCGTACAAGGCCACAACCCTCCTAGCCGGGCCGCAGCACTTGAGAAGCTGCAGGTGCAGCAGAACGCATCCCAGATCGCTGCTTGGAGTTAGAAGCCACGAAAAGAAGCTGGATATGTGAAGTTTTGTGAAGCTAGAGTAGATCAGAACATGCCCTAAATCCAACCATTGACGGTCAGATAATGGGTTCTCACCAGGTAGATCGTGTCCAAGCACTAGGTAACAACACAAAATATCGCATTTGTCAGGTATAACCAACTAGAGCTAGACTAAGATTTCGCATTTGTCAGGTATAACCAACTAGAGCTAGACTAAGATTTTCACCCTAAAGCTCAAGATCAGGTGCTTTAGAAGCAAAACCCCTGGCATAGGGTTCTTTGTGGAGTGCAATCCACTAGAAAGTGACTGCCTGAAAGATTTAGTAGTATGTTATCATTTGACCCAGAAAGCCAACAATTTCAGCCTATGAAAACATCAATCCACAGTACTTCCTCCGTTCCAAAATAGATGACTCAATTTTGTACCATACAAAGTTGAGTCATCTATTTTGAAACGGAAGGAGTAATATTTAGTAATTTTATTTCATCAACCAATTACCGTGCCACTATACTGACTAAGCTGAAAATCGCATTCTTTTTTCGAGCAACCGGTAGGAGCTCTGCCTTTCCATTAAGCTTATCAGTGACATGTCCTGCAATTCCAACCCAATCCTATAAGTAAAACAAACATCAACCTTCACAAAGCCAACTCAAGAACAAAGTTATGGACTGGGACAGGAGGCTACTCGCGTGGAGCGACTCCGGCATGAAGAACGACGGCGGCTACGACGGACATTGTCACCGAGGACCCACAGTACGAGTACGACGACTGGTGCGGCGGCCTCGTGGACGTCGTCACCGAGGACCACGACACGAGTACGACGACCAATGCCGCCACAGCGGAGTCCATGCAAGGCCAACGTCCGGTCGCGCATAAATTTGTAGGTCTTTGGCCGTGACAGCTCGTTGGCGCCTGCATCGCCCAGAGCTCCTCCACCTCCGGCAAGTGCGTTTGCGTCATCCACCGGGAGCACAGCAGGGCGCGGGGCGGAGCTCGACGTTGGCGCATGGCAACTGTTTGACGAAATGCCTGATAGAAGAAGGTGAAGAGGAGGAGAAAGAAAAAAGTGAGGTGCCACAGCTTCCTTCGTCATCGTCGTCCCTTTCTGTCTCTTGTGGAAGTAGGGCACGGTTGCCACGCCCTCGGACGCCAGCGCCGAAGCATCCATGGCGCACACATCCCGAAGGGTGCCATCGCGCATGCCACCTCGGGCTCCAGCGTGTGCAACAGCATCAGGCTGAGCACGATCGCATGGCTCGCTGGACCGTCGACCGCCGTTGTGGTACTAACAACCAAGCTCTAGACTAGCCTTTGGCAATCATAGTCAGCCTTAGTCTTCTGTTTCCAGCCAGTTGGCTGCTGTGTACGTGCGTGAGAGTTGTGTGTTTCTGGCCGGTGGTAAATCAATTAGCTTGGCTAGCTTCACATAGGAGGGTCGATCAAGTTGCTTGTTGCTCTGAACGTGCGTGTCTCACTGTATCAATCGGAGCTAGCTACCTTCATGGAAGATTGTCATGAGCGAAGGAAGAGGTGGAGGAGCATGGAGGCGAGGCTACGGCTGCCGGAGGCGGCGGTCGGAGCAGACGCGGGGGGCTAGGGGCTCCTGTGGGTAGAGAGTGAGGGGGAAGAAAACAAAGATGAGGTGGTGAGTTCAACGGTCAAAACCATGTCATGTCAGCACAAAATCACCCCAAGCAATCCAAGGGATGAAAATTTTCCGGTTTCAACAATTGAGGGATTAGATTTTGCTGGTTTTAGAGTTGAGGGACCATTTGTAGACTATCGAAAAAGTTGAGGGACGGAAAATATATTTTTCTCATTTCAAGTTAGATTTTCTAAAAAATCCTATTCTCCATTAGCTGCACAAAGATGAATATACACTTCAAATGTTTGTATGCCTGAGAGTAGCACCCTCTGTAGTGTTTACATGAGCAATGTCCCTAGCCTGAAAAAAAGAACATGAGTGATGTCCCACTTTCCTCAGACATTCTTTTTTTATGAGATGTGCCAATTGATTTGTGAAATACATCTCCTATCTTGAATCAGCAAATGTGGAGGAGGCATCTGCCGAAGAAAATGCATGTCTGCAAAACATGGTATGTAGTATGTACATCACTACCAATCATTGTTGCAGTGTTGTTTGAGGGTCTTGTCACATGATTCTTGTTTCAACTAAATTAGGAGCAGAAGGCTAGAATAAGGAAGCAGCTCTTGGAACCTGAGTTTTTGCCATCTTCCTACGACACCGCGTGGGTGGCTATGGTGCCCTTGCCGGGCTCTCCTCAAGTTCCATGCTTTCCTCAATGTGTTGAATGTGTCCTACAAAATCAGCAGAGCAATGGATCTTGGGGTCTAGTCCAAGTGGACTCCTCCATCAACAAGGATGTCCTCTCATCCACATTGGCTTGTGTGCTCGCACTTAAGAGATGGAATGTTGGTGGTGAGCATATCAAAAGAGGTATGAACAAAGATGAATTTGCCTACCCTTTATTGTTGTTTTACTGTCTTGTATTTTTCAAGTTTTACCACATCGATGTAGCCTGATGCGATGAAAATGGTACTAACAGGACTACGTTTCATCGGAAGAAATTTCTTCATTGTTACAAATGAGCAGAGTGTTGCTCCTATAGGCTTCAATATCACGTTTTCGGGTATGCTTAGCCTTGGGATGGAGATGGGTTTGGAATTTCCGGTTGGACAAAATGATCTTGATAGGATTCTTCACCTCCGGGAGGTGGAACTGAAAAGGTTTGTCTGTGACAGTTCTGGCATGAAAATTGTGTTGTACTCTTTCTTTTCTGGCCATGTTTACACTTCATGGATAGATGATTTTGAAAGATAGGTTTTTGGGAGTGGCTATTTTCCTCTTGTAGAAGATGAATATTTTTCAGCGTGAAGTTCATTTTTTTAATGATTTTCTAAGAACCATGACTTGAAGGAGAAAAGGACCACATGTTAGCACATTTGTCTTTTCCTTAATGAAATGGGCAACCAGAATTTGAGTTAGACATGTATTACCTCTGATTATTATTTCAAAAGTTTGTATCTTATACATATGGACTTTATTCAGACTTCTTGGGGATAAATCTGATGGGAGAAAAGAATATATGGCTTATGTTGCTGAAGGGCTAGGAAACCTGCTGGACTGGAATCAAGTTATGAAGTTTCAGAGGAAGAATGGGTCGTTGTTCAACTCTCCTTCCACAACTGCTGCTGCACTAATCCACAATTTTGATGACAAAGCCCTACAGTACCTAAATTTGTTTGTCAGTAAATTTGGTGGTTCAGGTCGGTCTAGCTACCTTTCTTTGTGAGGAATTTGTAAGCTCTTTAGACTATGGCTAAATACCTAACAATATTAGAATTTTGCAGTGCCAACAGTTTATCCAACAAATATACATTGTCAGCTTTCATTGGTAGATTCTCTTGAAAACATCGGGATATCTCATCATTTTTCTAGTGAGATAAGGAGCATCCTGGACGTGGCATACAGGTAACGGTCGTGAATAAAGTTCTGATATTTATCTTTCGTATCTTGTAAACTTCATTGTATCCACTTTGCAGTTTCTGGTTACAGAGAGATGAGGAAATCATGCTAGATGTAGCAACATGCGCAATGGCATTCCGTCTTTTGCGAATGAATGGATATGATGTTTCCTCGGGTACTTTCTTTGGGCGGGAATTTCCTATCTTACAAATGTTATCTTTATATTTTTTGTATGCTTCATTTAACTCGCTAATTTCAATCAAAACAACGCAGATGATCTGTATCATGTTGATGCATCCACCTTCCATAATTCACTTCAGGGATATTTAAATGATACAAAATCTATATTGGAATTGTACAAAGCTTCAAAAGTCAGTGTATCAGAAAATGAATTTAGCCTAGATAACATAGGCTACTGGTCAGGCAGGTTATTGACAGAAAAATTGCTCTCCGATCGGGCGCAAACTACGGAAATATTTCAAGAGGTCCTTACATGAAATTTAAATCTTAGAAATTGGACTGATTCTACCTTTTATTGGGTGTTTACTGTTTCTATGTTTTTATACTTTTAGGTTGAGTATGCTCTTAAATTTCCCTTTTATGCCACAATGGAACGTATAGGCCACAAGAGGAACATTGAACACTTTGATTGTGGTTCTCAAAAGCTAAAGACAGAACATCTGTAAGAGTCTCATTTCTCAAAAAGAATAGTCTGTAAAGTCATATAAATAAAGATGTTAGACATAAATTTTAGACATTTTGCTGAATCAGGCCATGTCGTGTCAGCCAAGATTTCCTGGCTTTGGCTATTGAAGATTTCAGTTTTTCTCAATCTATTTACCAGGATGAACTCCTGCATCTTGAAAGGTAATGTAAAATTTATGCTCTATTGCCTTACTAATTTCCATTCTTAGATATTTAAAAATAATTGTGGCACAGTTGGGCGAAAGGGAATCGGCTGGACCAATTACAGTTTGCACGGCAGAAGCTGACATATTGTTATCTTGCTGCTGCTGCTACTATATTTCCTCCTGAACTGTTTGATGCTCGCATGTCGTGGGCCAAAAATGGTGTGCTCACAACTGTTGTTGATGACTTCTTCGATGTTGGAGGATCAAAAGAAGAACATGAAAACTTCATAACATTAGTTGAGAAGTAACCCCCTCGGTCCTTCATTTTGTAAGTGGAGTTGGTGTGTTACGCATTGCTAACAAGTTGTGGTCCCTGATTTGCTAATGTTTATCTTAGGTGGGATGATCACTCCAAAGACGAGTTCTGCTCTGAGCAAGTGCAAATATTGTTTTATGCTATCTATACTACAGTCAATCAGCTTGGAGCAGTAGCTTCTGCAATACAAAACCGTGATGTTCGAAAGCACCTGATAGAATTAGTGAGTTTCCATTGTGTTTGCATGTTTCTCAAAAAAAAATTGTTCAGCACTGACATGTTGAGTCCTTCTGCAGTGGCTACAGCTGTTGAGGTCTATGATGTCTGAGGCAGAATGGCGGATGAGAAAATATGTGCCAACAGTTGAGCAATACATGTCAAATGCAGTTGTTTCCTTCACACTGGGGCCCATTGTGCTCACATCATTGTACTTTATTGGGCCAAAGCTCTCAGAATGCATTGTCCAAGATCAAGAATACAACGAGTTGTTTAGGCTAACGAGCACTATTGGTCGTCTCCTCAATGATATCCAAGGCCTTGAGGTATTTGGGTTCCTTTTATCCTCAACTTCATATCTACACACGTCACATTTGCATATGTATTCTATATTTAGTATAGCTGCATAAACATATGTTATTTTAAAGTTATATATGCTTCACATACCACGACAGGGAAATTCCTTCATCTTTATATAAACAAACATCCTGCTGGTTGCCAGAACAAACTGTAAAGTGGTGAGATAGAGACACTATAGTAATCCTCGAGGACTAGTTCTAACAAAAATCAAAATTTGTAGTAATTCATGAACTTGTCAAGAATTTTTTCTTGTAAAGCACACATCTAAGTGCTTGTATGGTATTCTTAGGAGTTCCCGGCGATGGTAGAAGACGGACTGATATTTACTCTTAGAAGCTAGTATAATACGGAGTACATCTTAGTAGTTGTGCATCCTATTACTGTATAATAATAATGAAGAGAATAGTAGTAATTACTCATCACTGTTGTCTCATGCATTTTCGACCTGCATGCTGTAATTTGGTACCCTGACAATCATTAATCTACTTATTACAGAGGGAGAGCAGGGAGGGAAACCTGGATTATGTCTCACTACTTGTTCTCCATAGTGGTGGTTCTATGTCAATTGAAACGGCTAAAGAGACGATACAGAAGGCCATAGCCTCATGTAGAAAAGGCTTGCTAAAGCTGGTTCTTATGGAAAATACAGTTGTTCCTAGGCCGTGCAAGGAGCTGTTCTGGAAGATGAGCAAGATAGTTCACTTGTTCTACTCCCAGATCGATGGCTTTAGCTCGCCAAACGAAATGGTGAGCGCGGTCAATGCAGTTATCAACGAGCCGCTAAAACTCCAAATCAACAATCCACCTTTGCCCGTGCAGTCAGAAAATTAAGGGTTCCGTGTATTTTGCCTTGTTCTACTGTAGTATCAATCAATCAGGTGCTCTCTTGAGAAAAAAACTTATGGGTCAGATAACTACCAGCAGCACGGATACACTGTATATGTGGTACATCAGAAAAAACTAGTGTACTACATTTGTTATTTAACTTCGTATCTAAATATGTCACATTTGCATATGTATTATATATTTGGTATAGCTGCATAAACATGTATTATTTTTACGGTTTTGCTATTTTACAGCTGACTGTTTTTCAATTCGTTTACATTTAAGTTGTTGTCCGTCCGTTCTTGCGCGGAGATTCGCGCTGTTGGGGAACGTAGTAATTTCAAAATTTTCCTACGCACACGCAAGATCATGGTGATGCATAGCAACGAGAGGGGAGAGTGTGTCCACGTACCCTCGTAGACCGAAAGCGGAAGCATTAGCACAACGCGGTTGATGTAGTCGTATGTCTTCACGGCCCGATCGATCAAGGACCAAAACTACGACATCTCCGAGTTCTTGCACATGTTCAGCTCGATGACATCCCTCGTACTCCGATCCAGCCGAGTGTCGAGGGAGAGTTTCGTCAGCACGACGGTGTGGTCACGATGATGATGTTCTACCGTCGCAGGGCTTCGCCTAAGCACCGCTACGATATTATCGAGGAGGACTATGGTGGAGGGGTGTACCGCACACGGCTAAGAGATCAATGATCAAATGTTGTGTCTATGGGGTGCCCCCTCCCCTGTATATAAAGGAGTGGAGGAGGGGGCCGGCCAAGGGGGGTGGCGCACCCTAAGGGGGAGTCCAACTCCCACCGGGAGTAGGACTCCCCCTTTCCTATTAGGAGAGGGAGAGGGAAGGAAGAGGAAGGAGGGAGGAAGGAAAGGGGGGGGGCTCCTAATTCGGATTGGGCTTGGGGGGGGGGCGCCCCCCTCTCTTGCTCCTTTCCCCTCCTTTCCACTAAGGCCCATTAAGGCCCATATACCTCCCGGGGGGTTTCGATAACCTCCCGGAGCTCCGGTATTGTCCCAATCTCACCGGAACCTTTCCGGTGTCCAAATATAGTCGTCCAATATATCGATCCTCATGTCTCGACCATTTCGAGACTCCTCGTCATGTCCGTGATCACATCCGGGACTACGAACAACCTTCGGTACATCAAAACATATAAACTCATAATGTAACTATCATCTTAATTTAAGCGTGCGGACCCTACAGGTTCGAGAACTATGTAGACATGACCGATACACGTCTTCGGTCAATAACCAATAGCGGAACCTGGATGCTCATATTGGCTCCTACATATTCTACGAAGATCTTTATCGGTCAAACCGCATAACAACATACGTTGTTCCCTTTGTCATCGGTATGTGACTTGCCCGAGATTCGATCATCGGCATCTCAATACCTAGTTCAATCTCGTTACCGGCAAGACTGTTTACTCGTTACGCAATGCATCATCTCGTAACTAACTCATTAGCTACATTGCTTGCAAGGCTTATAGTGATGTGCATTACCGAGAGGGCCCAGAGATACCTCTCCGACAATCGGAGTGACAAATCCTATCTCGAAATACGTCAACTCAACAAGTACCTTTGGAGACACCTGTAGAGCACCTTTATAATCACCCAGTTACGTTGTGACGTTTGGTAGCACACAAAGTGTTCCTCCGGTTAGCGGGAGTTACATAATCTCATAGTCATAGGAACAGGTATAAGTCATGAAGAAAGCAATATCAACACACTAAACGATCAAGTGCTAAGCTAACGGAATGGGTCAAGTCAATCACATCATTCTCCTAATGATGTGATCCCGTTAATCAAATGACAACTGATGTCTATGGTTAGGAAACTTAACCATCTTTGATTTACGAGCTAGTCAAGTAGAGGCATACTAGTGACACTATGTTTGTCTATGTATTCACACATGTATTATGTTTCCGGGTAATACAATTCTAGCATGAATAATAAACATTTATCATGATATGAGGAAATAAATAATAAATTTATTATTGCCTCTAGGGCATATTTCCTTCAGTCTCCCACTTGCACTAGAGTCAATAATCTAGATTATACAGTAATGATTCTAACACCCATGGAGCCTTGGTGCTGATCATGTTTTGCTCGTGGAAGAGGCTTAGTCAAGGGCCTGCAACATTCAGATCCGTATGTATCTTGCAAATCTCTATGTCTCCCACCTGGACTTGGTCCCGGATGGAGTTAAAGCGTCTTTTGATGTGCTTGGTTCTCTTGTGAAATCTGGATTCCTTTGCCAAGGCAATTGCACCAGTATTGTCACAAAAGATTTTCATTGGACCCGATGCACTAGGTACGACACCTAGATCAGATATTAACTCCTTCATCCAGACTTCTTCATTTGCTGCTTCCGAAGCAGCTATGTACTCAGCTTCACATGTAGATCCCGCTATGATGCTTTGTTTAGAACTGCACCAACTGACAACTCCACCGTTCAATATAAACACGTATCCGGTTTGCTATTTAGAATCGTCCGGATCAGTGTCAAAGCTTGCATCGACGTAACCATTTACGACTAGCTCTTTGTCACCTCCATAAACGAGAAACATATCCTTAGTCCTTTTCAGGTATTTCAGGATGTTCTTGACCGCTGTCCAGTGATCCACTCCTGGATTACTTTGGTACCTCCCTGCTAAACTAATAGCAAGGCACACATCAGGTCTGGTACACAGCATTGCATACATGATAGAGCCTATGGCTGAAGCATAGGGAACTTCTTTCATTTTCTCTCTATCTTCTGTAGTGGTCGGGCATTGAGTCTGACTCAATTTCACACCTTGTATTACAGGCAAGAACCCTTTCTTTGCTTGATCCATTTTGAACCTTTTCAAAACTTTATCAAGGTATGTACTTTGTGAAAGTCCAATTAAGCGTCTTGATCTATCTCTATAGATCTTGATGCCCAATATGTAAGGAGCTTCACCGAGGTCTTTCATCAAAAAACTTTTATTCAAGTATCCTTTTATGCTATCCAGAAATTCTATATCATTTCCAATCAATAATATGTCGTCCACATGTAATATTAGAAATGCTACAGAGCTCCCACTCACTTTCTTGTAAATACATGCTTCTCCAAAAGTCTGTATAAAACCATATGCTTTGATCACACTATCAAAGCGTTTATTCCAACTCCAAGAGGCTTGCAACAGTCCATAAATGGATCGCTGGAGCTTGCACACTTTGTTAGCATCTTTTGGATCGACAAAACCTTCTGGTTGCATCATATACAATTCTTCTTCCAGAAATCCATTCAGGAATGCAGTTTTTACATCCATTTGCCAAATTTCATAATCATAAAATGCGACAATTGCTAACATGATTCGGACAGACTTAAGCATCGCTACGGGTGAGAAAGTCTCATCGTAGTCAACTCCTTGAACTTGTCAAAAACCTTTCGCAACAAGTCAAGCTTTGTAGACAGTAACATTACCATCAGTGTCAGTCTTCTTCTTGAAGATCCATTTATTCTCGATGGCTTGCCGATCATCGGGCAAGTCAACCAAAGTCCACACTTTGTTCTCATACATGGATTCCATCTCAGATTTCATGGCCTCAAGCCATTTTGTGGAATCTGGGCTCATCATTGCTTCCTCATAGTTCATAGGTTCGCCATGGTCAAGTAACATGACCTCCAGAATAGGATTACCGTACCACTCTGGTGTAGATCTTACTCTGGTTGACCTACGAGTTCTGTAGTAACTTGATCTGAAGTTTCATGATCAACATCATTAGCTTCCTCACTTATTGGCATAGTCGTCACAGGAACTGGTTTCTGTGATGAACTATTTTCCAATAAAGGAGTAGGTACAGTTACCTCATCATGTTCTACTTTCCTCCCACTCACTTCTTTCAAGAAAAACTCCTTCTTTATAAAGGATCCATTCTTGGCAACAAAAGTCTTGCCTTCGGACCTGTGATGGAAGGTGTACCCAACAGTTTCTTTTGGGTATCCTATGAAGACACATTTCTCCGATTTGGGTTCGAGCTTATCAGGTTGAAGTTTTTTCACATAAGCATCGCAGCCCCACACTTTAAGAAACGACAACTTTGGTTTCTTGCCAAACCACAGTTCATAAGGCGTCATCTCAACGGATTTTGATGGTGCCCTATTTAACGTGAATGCGGCCGTCTCTAAAGCATAACCCCAAAATGATAGCCGTAAATCAGTAAGAGACATCATAGATCGCACCATATCTAGTAAAGTATGATTACGATGTTCGGACACACCATTACGCTGTGGTGTTCCGAGTGGCGTGAGTTGTGAAACTATTCCGCATTGCTTCAAATGTAAACCAAACTCGTAACTCAAATATTCTCCTCCACGATCAGATTGTAGAAACTTTATTTTCTTGTTACGATGATTTTCAACTTCACTCTAAAATTCTTTGAACTTTTCAAATGTTTCAGACTTATGTTTCATCAAGTAGATATACCCATATCTGCTCAAATCATCTGTGAAGGTGAGAAAATAACGATATCCGCCGCGAGCCTCAACATTCATTGGACCACACACATCAGTATGTATGATTTCCAACAAATCAGTTGCTCGCTCCATAGTTCCGGAGAATGGCATTTTAGTCATCTTACCCATGAGGCATGGTTCGCAAGTATCAAGTGATTCATAATCAAGTGATTCCAAAAGTCCATTAGTATGGAGTTTCTTCATGCCCTTTACACCAATATGACCTAAACGGCAGTGCCACAAATAAGTTGCACTATCATTATCAACTCTGCATCTTTTGGCTTCAACATTATGAATATGTGTATCACTACTATCGAAATTCATCGGAAATAGACCACTCTTTAAGGGTGCATGGCCATAAAGATATTACTCATATAAATAGAACAACCATTATTCTCAGATTTAAATGAATAACCGTCTCGCATCAAACAAGATCCAGATATAATGTTCATGCTCAACGCTGGCGCCAAATAACAATTATTTAGGTCTAAAACTAATCCCGAAGGTAGATGTAGAGGTAGCGTGCCAACGGCGATCACATCGATTTTGGAACCATTTCCCACGCCCTTAGCCAGTGCCTGCTTAATCCATAGTCCCTGTTTCGAGTTGCAAATATTAGCAACAGAACCAGTATCAAATACCCAGGTGCTACTACGAGCTCTGGTAAGGTACACATCAATAACATGTATATCACATATACCTTTGTTCACCTTGCCATCCTTCTTATCCGCCAAATACTTGGGGCAGTTCCGCTTCCAGTGACCAGTCTGCTTGCAGTAGAAGCACTTAGTCTCAGGCTTAGGTCCAGACTTGGGTTTCTTCTCTTGAGAAACAACTTGTTTGCTGTTCTTCTTGAAGTTCCCTTTCTTTTTCCCTTTGCCCTTTTTCTTCAAACTGGTGGTCTTATTGACCATCAACACTTGATGCTCCTTGATTTCTACCTCCGCAGCCTTTAGCATCACGAAGAGCTCGGGAATTGTCTTTTCCATCCCTTCCATATTATAGTTCATCACGAAGCTCTTGTAGCTTGGTGGCAGTGATTGAAGAATTCTGTCAATGACGCTATCATCTGGAAGATTAACTCCCAGTTGAATCAAGTGACTGTTATACCCAGACATTCTGAGTATATGCTCACTGACAGAACTATTCTCCTCCATCTTGCAGCTGTAGAACTTGTTGGAGACTTCATATCTCTCAATCCGGGCATTTGCTTGAAATATTAACTTCAACTCCTGGAACATCTCATATGCTCCATGACGTTCAAAACATCGTTGAAGTCCCGGTTCTAAGCTGTAAAGCATGGCACACTGAACTATCGAGTAGTCATCAGCTTTGCTCTGCGAGACGTTCATAACATCTGGTGTTGCTCCTGCAGCAGGTTTGACACCTAGCGGTGCTTCCAGGACGTAATTCTTCTGTGCAGCAATGAGGATAATCCTCAAGTTACGGACCCAGTCCGTGTAATTGCTACCATCATCTAGCAACTTTGATTTCTCAAGGAACGCATTAAAATTCAACGGAACAATAGCACGAGCCATCTATCTACAACAAACATAGACAAACAAAATACTACCAGGTACTAAGTTCATGATAAATTTAAGTTCAATTAATCATATTACTTAAGAACTCCCACTTAGACAGACATCCCTCTAATCATCTAAACCATAACCGATCATCACGGGAAATGGAGTAGTTTTCAATGGTGAACATCGCTATGTTGATCATATCTACTATATGATTCATGCTCGATCTTTCGGTCTCAGTGTTCCGAGGCCATATTTGCATATGCTAGGTTCGTCAAGTTTAACCTGAGTATTCTGCGTGTGCAAAATTGGCTTGCACCTGTTGTAGATGCACGTAGAGCTTATCACACCCGATCATCACGTGGTGTTTGGGCACGACGAACTTTGGCAATGGTGCATACTCAAGGAGAACACTTTTATCTTGAAATTTAGTGAGAGATCATCTTATAATGCTACCGTCAATCAAAGCAAGATAAGATGCATAAAAGATAAACATCACATGCAATCAATATAAGTGATATGATATGGCCATCATCATCTTGTGCTTGTGATCTCCATCTCCGAAGCACCGTCATGATCACCATCGTCACCGGCGCAACACCTTGATCTCCATCGTAGCATCGTTGTTGTCTTGCCAACTATTGCTTCTACAACTATCGCTACCGCTTAGTGATAAAGTAAAGCAATTACAGGGTGATTGCATTGCACACAATAAAGCGACAAACATATGGCTCTTGTCAGTTACCGATAACTCGGTTACAAAACTTGATCATCTCATACAATAAAATATAGCATCACGTCTTGACCATATCACACCACAACATGCCCTGCAAAAACAAGTTAGACGTCCTCCACTTTGTTGTTGGAAGTTTTACGTGGATGCTATGGGCTGAGCAAGAGCCGTTCTTACCTACGCATCAAAACCACAATGATAGTTTGTCAAGTTAGTGTTGTTTTAACCTTCTCAAGGATCGGGCGTAGCCACACTCGGTTCAACTAAAGTTGGAGAAACTGACACCCGCCAGCCACCTGTGTGCAAAGCACCTTGGTAGAACCAGTCTCGCGTAAGCGTACGCATAATGTCGGTCCGGGCCGCTTCATCCAACAATACTGCCGAACCAAAGTATGACATGCTGGTAAGCAGTATGACTTGTATCGCCCACAACTCACTTGTGTTCTACTCGTGCATATAACATCAACGCATAAAACCTGGCTCTGATACCACTGTTGGGGAACATAGTAATTTCAAAATTTTCCTACACACACGCAAGATCATGGTGATGCATAGCAATGAGAGGGGAGAGTGTGTCCACGTACCCTCGTAGACCGAAAGCGGAAGCGTTAGCACAACGCGGTTGATGTAGTCGTACGTCTTCTAGGCCCGACCGATCAAGCACCGAAACTACGGCACCTCCGAGTTCTTGCACACGTTCAGCTCGATGACGTCCCTCGTACTCCGATCCAGCCGAGTGTCGAGGGAGAGTTTCGTCAGCACGACGGCGTGGTGACGATGATGATGTTCTACCGTCGCAGGGCTTCGCCTAAGCACCGCTACGATATTATCGAGGAGGACTATGGTGGAGGGGGGCACCACACACGGCTAAGAGATCAATGATCAATTGTTGTGTCTATGGGGTGCCCCCTCCCTCGTATATAAAGGAGTGGAGGAGGGGGCCGACCAAGGGGGGTGGCGCGCCCTAGGAGGGGAGTCCAACTCCCACCGGGAGTAGGAGTCCCCCCTTTCCTATTAGGAGAGGGAGAGGGGAAGGAAGAGGAAGGAGGGAGGAAGGAAAGGGGGGCCCCTCCCAATTCGGATTGGGCTTGGGGGGGGGGCTCCCCTTCCCTTGCTCCTTTCCCCTCCTTTCCACTAAGGCCCATTAAGGCCAATATACCTCCCGGGGGGTTCCGATAACCTCCCGGATCTCCGGTATTGTCCCAATCTCACCGGAAACCTTTCCGGTGTCCAAATATAGTCGTCCAATATATCGATCTTCATGTCTCAACCATTTCAAGACTCCTCGTCATGTCCGTGATCATATCCGGGACGCCGAACAACCTTCAGTACATCAAAACATATAAATTCATAATGTAACTGTCATCTTACTTTAAGCATGCGGACCCTACAGGTTCGAGAACTATGTAGACATGAACGAGACACGTCTCCGGTCAATAACCAATAGCGGAACCTAGATGCTCATATTGGCTCCTACATATTCTACGAAGATCTTTATCGGTCAAACCACATAACAACATATGTTGTTCCCTTTGTCATCGGTATGTTACTTGCCCGAGATTCAATCGTCGGTATCTCAATACCTAGTTCAATCTCATTACCGGCAAGTCTCTTTACTAGTTACGTAATGCATCATTTCATAACTAACTCATTAGCTACATTGCTTGCAAGGCTTATAGTGATGTGCATTACCGAGAGGGCCTAGAGATACCTCTCCGACAATCGGAGTGACAAATCCTAATCTCAAAATACGTCAACTCAACAAGTACCTTTGGAGACACCTGTAGACACCTTTATAATCACCCAGTTACGTTGTGACGTTTGGTAGCACACAAAGTGTTCGTCCGGTAAGCGGGAGTTACATAATCTCATAGTCATAGGAACATGTATAAGTCATGAAGAAAGCAACAACAACATACTAAACGATCAAGTGCTAAGCTAACAGAATGGGTCAAGTCAATCACATCATTCTCCTAATGATGTGATCCCGTTAATCAAATGACAACTCATGTCTATGGTTAGGAAACTTAACCATCTTTGATTAACGAGCTAGTCAAGTAGAGGCATACTAGTGACACTATGTTTGTCTATGTATTCACACATGTATTATGTTTCCGGGTAATACAATTCTAGCATGAATAATAAACATTTATCATGATATGAGGAAATAAATAATAACTTTATTATTGCCTCCAGGGCATATTTCCTTCACGCGCTGGTTCTTGTTGTCGGGTCCCCTTTTTTGTCTTGTGCGGTTTTTTCTGTGCCCGTTACCGTCGCGCCCGGCCGGCTCTGAGTTTTGTTTCGTTTGAATATCGGGTAGTGTACCTTTCCTCTTTCATTTTGTCCTCTCTATTTTCGATAAGGCTGAGGGGGAGCTCGAGCGGCGGGGAAGGAGGCGGTTTCTCCCCGTCCATGGCGATTTCGCGACCTTCCCCCACCGGAGCTTGATTTCTCTCTCCTTCCTCTTCGCTCCCCGGTGTCGCGTTGGTTGTTCCTCTCTCTCTCTCTCTCTGTTGCGCACTTGTGCTGCCCTGCTCTTGTTCGTTCCATATCTAGGTCAGTTCATGCTGACCTCTCATGCATCTGGTGCAGCCGCTGGTTGGTATGATTGCTAGTGCTTCTGATTGTTGTGGTTCGCCTTTTGTCTGTGTAGTTGCATCGTGCGGGTGCTCATGTTCCTGTAGGTGAGAGGGCGGCTTATGGTTATTGTGGTTCCCCTTTTGTCTGTTTAGATGCAGCGTGTGGTTTTCTGTAGATGTTCGTGTAGGTGCTCATATTCCTGTAGGTGAGAGGGCGATCTGTAGGTGCTCAAGTACCTGTAGCTGCTCATGTTCCTGTAGGTGAGCGGGACTCATGTTCCTGTAGGTGAGCGCGATTCTGTTGATGTAGCATGCGGGATGCCATAGGTGTACTGGTAGATGCCTAGCTCTTTTACTACTCATGTTGCGATGCTCCCTCATGCCCTTATGCTCATGCCCTTATGCTAGCTGCTCATGTCAAGCTCTTTGTGTATTCCAATGAATTCGGCTCCTGATTTGTTGTTGCGAGGTGTAGTTCCCCTTTGTTCCATGTTTGTTTTACTTCTGGCAGGAATGAATTTTAAGTTTAATTTTAGTGTAATTTTGGCTCAGACCTTTTCAGTGTTGTCAATTGTTTTATCAGACCTTTTCAGTGTTGTAGTGAAAATTGGCCTAGTCTTACAGGGGTAATTTCTTCTAGGGGTGATTTTTTTATTGTAATTACAGTGTAATTTTCCTAGATTATCATTGTAACTTTATGTCAGTTTTACTGTGTAATTTGTCCCATTCCGACGGTATTTTTGTCCCAGATTCCAGTGTAATTCCAGTGTAATTTTACCCATTAATTCCAGTGCAATTCCAGTGTAATTACAGTGTAATTCCAATGTAATTTTACCCATTAATTCCACTGCAATTCCAGTGTAATTACAGTATAATTCCTGTGTAATTTTACCCATTAATTCTAGTGCAATTTTATCTATGTATTACAGTGTAATTTGCCCCAGTCTCACTGTGTAATTTGAGTGGATTTTGCAGTGTTATTTGATTGTAAGTACAATGTACTTTTCAGTGCAATTTACCCATTTAATTCCAGTGTAATTTTAGTGGATTTTTACAGTGTAATTTGATTGTAGTTTTAGTGTAATTGTGGTTTCATAAAAATTATTGAATTCCAGTGTGGTTTCCGTTTACAGGTTTAAATGGGTAGGCTACGGAAAGTGTCTCATCAGGATGTTCCATTAGTATCATCTTTAGATAGTGCAGGTTCAGTGGGTGAAGCTTTTGGGCCTAATGATTTTGCAGAAGATGGTTCTTGTCCTATGTCTCCGGTAGTTACTTATTTCTGTTTCTCTTCTTTATTGTTTATTTCTTTATTTTTTAGCTTTGATTTAGTTTTTTTGGTCTGTTTTATTTTTTGTTTGTTTGCAGGATCTATCTCGAGACGAAGGATGGTTCGACAAGGCTCTTTTGAAGTTCTATCTCAATCAAGTATGTTCAATTTTCTCTTTTATGTTCTTTCTTTCTTTTGTTAATTTGGCTTTTTCTGTTGGGTGACATTTGTGTTTTTTGTCATTTCAGAAAGTAAAATGCTTAAAAAGTAAACTATCATCTACTTGGAGGAATGTGGTTAGTTCCTAGAATTGGATCTGTAGTTGTGTTGTTTATGCGTTAGTTGTGTATTTTTATTGAGGTACTATAGTGATCTAAATGTATTAATGTTTTCTGCATTGTGTATTTTCTTAGTTTTACTAGTTTTCGGTTCTATGATATGTTTTTCATTTCTGTCTCTCTTTTTGTTGTTTTGTAGAGGCAGAAACGATCTACTGATTTCCCCAATTGTGTCACTTTCACTAGATATTCTAGGAAGTTTTTCTCTGGTGTTGTTGTTGGAATGTCTCCTAGGTATCAGAATGTCATCCAGACATATGGCACGGGTTGTCTCTTAAACTTTGTTAGGACTGAGGTTCCCCTTAGGCTAGTGAAGTGGATTGCTAGTAGGTTTGACGTCCCTTCATCTAAATTCCAGTTCAAAAGGAAATTTATCCCAATGACCAAGTATGATATCCATGATATCCTTGACCTCCCAGTAGATGGTGAGCCACTTGTGTGTGATCACGAGTCTGGTCGTGATTTTATCCTATCTCACTTCAATGTTTCCAATATTCCTCATGTCTCTTTCTTCGCCAACAAGCTTAAATCCACCGAAGTTGAGTTGTCTAATGAAGACATTTTCATTTGCTTCATGATTGTTGCGTTGTCCTCATTCCTTCCCAACTCTAGCCTCAGTCCTAGCCCAAAGTACCTTCATATTTTTAGGGATTGTTCTTCTGTGTGTAACTATGATCTGTCCAGATTTGTATATGAGTGGTTGTTGAGCAGCATCAAAAAGTTCAAGGATTCCACTAAAGTTGCTTCTAAAAGATCAGTGACGTTTGCTGGTTGTCAACATTCTTTTGATGTAAGTCTTGTTTTTGTTCTTTACTTTTATTTTAAATTTTTTATGTTATTGCCTTTAATCTCTTTCTTGTATGGTTGTTTATAGGTTTGTTACCTTGACCAACTTAATTTCGGTCTCCATTCTGTCCCTGATATCAAGCCCCGGATTCTAGCATGGAGAGGTCACAAAGTTAAGCAATTTTCAGAGCTTGATAGAAACAATAGCCGCTCTTATGGCAAGAGGCCTCTAAAGCGGTTGTGTCCTCCAGTTAATCCGCAGGTTTGTTATTTTTGTTCTTTTGGTTTAAATTTATAATTATTTTTTGCTTGTTTATGCTTTCAGTATGTTCTCATGTTAAATTTCTCCTCGTTTCTAGCGGTCTATTGAGAAATCTTCAGCAAGCAAGGATGGTGATGTTCCCCCTTGTAGTGACATGCTTTTTGAAATGAATGCGCATAAATCCTTAGGTACTCGTTTTGGGTTTGAGGTTAGTGTAGTTTTGGATTTGTACTTTCTGCTCTTTTTCCCCTTGTTGCTTGGTTGTTCAATTGTGTTGTTTTACTGAACTTTTTTCAGGCTGCTCAAGTAGTTATAGACCTTGTTTAATCTAGGAACAAGCCCAAGCTGTTTGTATAATGGTCACAGTCCCTTGTAATTGATGTTCTAGAATGCTTATCACTCTCTACTCTAAATTCCAAGTCGGTCCCGACATCTAAAGTTTCTTCAAGTGAGGGTCATTCTCTAAACAAGTTCTCTTTTGGTTAGTTCCTTCTTGAAGTTCTTTCCTGTTTGTTGTTATTTTCTGATTTTCGTATTCTTGCTTGTATGATCTTTTTTTTGTTCTTGGGCATGTTGTTTCTTTGTCCTTTTTGCAGGCGCCAAGTCTGTCTCTATTCAATCTTTCATTGCTGAGAGGAAGTGTGAGACTGTTGTTGTGAAATTATCTCCTCATGTGAGCAGCAAATCCTCAATTTGAATGAAGCTTCTCCTATTGTTCCTGGTGTTGTTAGTGTTGGGGGTTTTCACAACCCAGTAGTTTTATCTAGTTCATCTCCAGCTCCTAAAGTATGTGATGAGGTATTATACTCTGTGTATTTAGTGTTTCTTTTTTGTCTTATATTCACTTGATGCATTTAGTACATTTATCGTTTTTTGGTTTTGTTTTGTAGGGCATGGTAAATGAGGCAAATGCTGAAGCTGCAATTCCAGTGGCGAATTTATCTTCTACAAAAATTCCTTCTCATTCTTTTGGTTTGAGCTTTTCTTTTCTCTTATTCAAATTCTTGTCTTCTTCATTTTCCTTTTTATTTGTGTCTTGTTTATTTTTTTCTTCACCCGTTCTTGTATCTTCTCTTTTTGTAGGTTTATCCCCTTCAACGACGCAGTGCACAATTCCTGATGTTGGCTCTTCTTTGAAGCCCTCAGGCCTTTGTGTGTTTATTTATTTTCTTGGTATTGTTTTGAAACATTTTATGTAACTCACCCTCTTGTTTTATGTTTTGTGTAGCTGGTCTTATTAAGAAATGCGAACCCAAGGTCGATGATAATGGTTTTCAAAGACCCACTTTTGCTCAGTTAAATCACACTCTTGGTGTTCAATGCTATGTCGATGTTTCCAATGGTGATCCCAATGATAAAGAGGTTGATAATTCTTCTGGAGGACTGTCACCTCTGGTTCCTATACGCTTGTGTTTCCATACCACGGTTAGCATCTCCCATTGTACTCCCATTGTACTCCTTTTTTTGGAACATTACTAGTGATTTTGTTTGTTTCTATTTTTGTTTAGCTAGGTGATGTTGAATGCTCTCAGTATGTTGTTGAAAGATTTATTAATTCGCTGGATCCCCGAAATGATGAGGTAATTTTTCCTGAATTTTATTTATTTTCTTTGTCTTTTCAGTAGCTGGTTTTGATTTTATTCTGATTTTTGGATTGTTTTTTTTTGTGTTTTCAAGATTGCATTGAAATGTCGTCTTTGCCTAATTCTTAAGTTTCCAAGTAAACTCCTCAAGCCACCATACTAATGAGGTATGTTGTCAATCTTCTATCAAGGTTATTCTCTAATATCTTTGCTTTGTGTTTTTTGTATTTTTTCTTTTTGGTTTCTGATTTCTTGTTTCTTAGGTCTTGTATAATGTACTGATTCTCTAATGCTTCTTGCATGTTTAATGATTGTAGGGTAAAGAGCTACAAGACGACATTGGAATTTTAGGCACTTCTAGTTTTGCTGCTAGGTGTCAACGTCTTTCAAGATCTAATGATATTGCGTACAACAAGCTCAAGAACTTCACAACACCTCAATCAACTAGTTGTCATCCTAAGAAGCAACAAGTATTTTCATCTTCTCTTCTTTGTCCCTTGTTCTTCTCTATTTTTTAAATGTCTTCATCCTTCAAGTTGTTGTGCTTATTCTTTCTTTCTTTTGTTGTTTTTATGTTCTTAGGCTATTTCTAGCCCAGAAGTAGAGATCTTGTCATCCGGGAGTGCCCCTACACCTCCTTCAGCTGCTCCTATTCCTAAAGCTCATGCACAATCTTCCATTGTTCCTAGTGGTTCATCTCGCGGTCATGTACCTCGCAGGATGGTTGTTCCTGGTAGATATACCTCAGATCCATATGTTGCTCGGGGTAATAAGTTTCCCGTTTCTAATCAAGAAAGGCGTCACCAACTTGCAATGGTGCAAATAGGAACGCATGAAACTTGGTGCAAGTATGTTCTTTTGCTCTTGTGTTTTTTTAGTTGTGAGCTCCATGTACGCTGATGTTTTGGTCTTTTTTTATTGTTTGGGTTTTGTGGCACCCCGGCTCAGAGCAACCGGTTTACCTTGCATTGCCAGCCCAGAGATCAAGTCTTCTGGCAACACACAACAACATGGTACAGAAACAATCGCTTTATTGATGCTAGCGGAAACATAAGTCTGAGATTACATCGAGTTGAGAGGCCAAGCGACACACATGGTGCAACTGAACAATATGTACATTATTTAATGAACATGAAGGTGCCTCGATCACATAAACTACGTGGCAGCGGAACGACGACGAAGTGGAACTCCATAGCACAGGGACATCGACGTGGACATGATCTAGACGCGGGAAGCTCTCCGGTCCAATACGACTTGCCTGAAATCTCGCATGACACGCCAGGTCAGTACATTGAACGTACTTGCAAGCTCACAACAATCATAAGCATAATGACAAACAATATCATGACAATTATTCAGGTTAATGCAATGCAAGTAATGCTACTGATGCGGTGAAACCAACTTGTGCACCGAGTCCCTCAGACTCGCTTACCAGACGGGTTGCCTTGTAACCGAACGGTGATCATACCCCAATCACAACTGAAGCCAAACACTCACGATCATCTCATGATCCCACAAATCATCACAAAACTAGTGCCAACAATAAATCTTTAGTATGCAAGATTACTTATAAATGTTGATCCATGGTGTGACCTACTACCGAGTGGTGTCCGTAACCGAGGACGCGACTATCGATAGTTTGAATACACTCTGCAAAGGTAGCGCACTTTACCCACACCACGGAATCCTTGGCCTCGGCATCCCATTCGGGTGGACCAACAGTATTCCGACAAAATCCTTCCCTTGCTATGACACTCTCCCGACCACTCCGACCAACTCCCTCTCAGGGCTAAGTCATGGGTGGCCCCGTGCCTACCAAAGGCATCAACGGCCACCGTCGTGGAAAAAGGGTGCCAAACAGGGACAAGGTACCATAAAAACAAATGGGCACACAAGGTTATGTCTTCTTACCAGGCCAGGGTACTGCACGCCCATAACCTTTCCTCGTTGGAGGCACCGGCGAGAGGCACGACAAAGGACCGAATCAAGACCTCCCCATAAAGGTAAATGTGGTCGCACTGAGGAAAACCCGATTCAGTGGCACCATGACTTGATCAATGTTATGTTCAAGTTGGATTATTATCAGGTTTAACTTGAAAAATAAAATAACCCCAAGTCATACGATGCCATGATGATGCAACTAATCGACATGCAAAGCATACAACTCACATGAATGGATCAACCTCATCAAAACTGATTTTCTTGCACTACTCATCATCAAACCTTACTCATTCTACCTCACTGGCTATTATCATGCATCATTTTGATTAGCTCATATTTTATATGAAAGTCCAATTATAAAAAAACTACCATTATACATCAAAGCATTTTCACAAAGTTAAAACTTTATTCTACTTGACCAAACAAGTTCATGCATTCAACCAGTAACTTAAGCAAGCATTCCAAGCATCACAAAATAACTAGCATTAACCCATATTTTATTTAACTAATTTAAATGCATGAAAAATAGCTCATATTCAAGTATGAAAATCATAGATATTGAAATGACACCATCCAAATGTTGGTGTGTGTCGGGGAAACTGATCCACGAACACCTATGGGACCGGCGGACCGAGCCCCTTTCGGTTCGGTGGGGGGGCGGAGATCGCACGAAGAGTGGATCAAGGCGAAGCACACGAGCAGTTTACCCAGCTTCGGAGCTCTCCGGAGAGATAACACTCCTACTGCTGCTTGTCTGATTGTATTGTGTTCTTGCTCGGGAGCGCCGAATGCTACCAGACCGAGCGTGAGTGTTCTTCTGGCTTCGAAATGAGCCGAACCTTCCGAACCTCCTCTACGTTGCACGTGGGCCTCCTTTTATATGCTAAAGGGGTCACCGACAGGTGGCAACGTAGATAAGGGTAAAAACATAAAAAGGAGTTGCGGTTGGTATACCTACTTGCACAGTGTATCCTACCTAACCCTGACGGCAGGGGACAAGGGCATTAAATGCCTGTCTGTGTCGCCCAAACAGTGCAAAAAGGGACCGTCAGGGACGCCACCGCTCGCCACGATGGCGGTCTTGTCAGCGCCGCATGCCACCGTGCACCGCTGTCTGCACAGCCTCCCGCCACACACGCCTGGAAAAGCCCCAGGGCGACACGTTGGTGGATGCGCTGGAGTGTGGGTACAGGGTGGTTACTTGCTGCGGCAAGCGCCTTGCCGCGGTTGCTGTCTTGTCGCGCCCGGAAGCTTGTCGCTCACTAGGCCTTGCCGGGACGCGTGGCGCGTCGCGGCAAGTTCCTTGAGATGCCTTGGTTGGCCTTCCCGGCAAGCTCCTCTTGCCGGGGTCTTGTCTCTTGGCTCGAATACTTTGTTCTTGAATGGCTCCAAAGGAGCCACGGAGGATCTTGGCGGTCGCCCGGCAAGCCTTGCCGCGGGGTGCTGCAACTGCCCATGCATAAGTTCGGGATACTAGGGTACCCCTACTCTAGTACACCGACAGGAGCCCCCGGGCCTGGGCCACACACGGTGCCGAGCGCTGTTGGGCCAGGCCCAAAATAGGGCACGGGCACGTGCGGCCTGGGTTACGCCGAATCTTGCTCCGTATCCACCGCGCCCTCCCCAACGGCACGCGTCGAATGCGGCGTCGTGGGAGAGATCATGGGTGGTTTCTTTATTCGGAAGGGCGAAACGTCCGCCCCCTCCCTCCTTATAAGCAGGGGAAACAGGGGCAGTTCGTCCTCCTCGCCGGTTACTGCTCCAATCTTCAGAAATCACCGCTGCTCCCCCTTCTTCCGAAAGTCGAAAGAGAGCAGCGCTCCGCCCCCCATCGCCACCAGCGCCACCAATGCCGCCGATCTCCCCCGCCACCTCCGCCATGGCTCCGAAAGCCGACAAGGGGAAGGGCGTGAAGTCAGCCGAGGCGCAGCGGCTCGTGGCGCTGCGAAAGGAGCGGGCGATCTTCCCCCCTCAGCTCGACGCGAAGGAGCTGAGGGAATACTACTACCTCTTCTGGTCGACGGAGACGCGAGCGCATCCGCGCACGAGGGTACTCTCAGCCGCTGCTTCGAGACTGGCTCCAAACGGGTACCCATTCTTCGCGCTGTTCTTCTACTATGGGCTCTGCCCGCCCTTCTCCGAATTCTTCTGCGATATCATGAACACCTACGGGTTCCGTCTCCTTGATTTCACCCCCAATGCCGTTCTGACCATGGTAGTTTTCGCACATCTATGCGAAAACTTTGTCGGAGTCCACCCCAATGTCGCCCTCTTCCGCCACTTCTTTATCCCCCGAGTCGAGAGAGGAGAGCCCCTTGCCGGCGGAATCGCCTGGATCTCAAGGGTCAGCAAGAAGGAAGCCTATCTAGAGGGAGAGCTCCGCAACAAGTGGGAGGAGTGGAGAGCAGATTGGTGCTGGATCGTCGAGGAGAACCCGCAGCCATTCACCGCCCGGCGCCAAACCCCGATAGTACGCGGCAACGATTGGAGCAACGTGGCCCCGGAGGATGACAGGCTGAAGATTGCCGTCACCCGAATCTTGCGCCTTAGGCTTGCCAGGCTCACCGTAGGCGCCGTTGGCGCAGATTTCCTTCGCCATCGCATCGTCCCCCTTCAGGAGAGAGGGAGACCCGCCTGGGAGTTCCAGAACTCGGCGGATATCATGAGGCTGCGCCCAGGCCTCAATTTCAACTTCACTGTCTTGGAGCTCGACGCGATGCTTCTGGAGCTGTTCAAGCGCGATCCCCAACACCCGTTCATGCTGCCGAGGAGCGTCGTTTCGCTGTGCAACAATTCCTCGCTCGACCGCATCCGCGCAATGATGCCGCTGTGCGACTCGCATGGAATCGTCCCCACTTGGCAAGAGCCCGCAGACGACGTCGTGCAGGAGTTCTTCGACAGCCTGGTAGAAGTGCCGGTCCGCCCCGACGAACAGAAGAGCCTCACCCGCGACACCACCGACGCGGAGATGCAGCGCATCGCCTCTAGGCTGGAGGAGGCAGCGGCAGCAGCTGCCGCGGGCGTGTTTGGTTTCACCTTGGAGGAGGCAGAGGCAGCAAACCTTGCCGAGCGAGAAGAGCTTGTCGGTGAGGAGGAACTTGTCGGACCTGAATCCGAGTCGAGCGAGCCCGCCGAGGGCGTGAATGACCCGTTGCAGATCGGCTCCTCCTCCTCCCCACCTTCAGCCAGCTCACCACAAGCGGAGCCCCCGGCTCCACCAAGAAGGCGTCTCCGCAGGGCCGGGGACGTGGCGGGGCGACAGATGAGTCAACAGCCTTCGTAGTGCACGACGCGCTCGACCGCGGCAAGCACTATTGCCGCGGGAGCACCTTACGCCGCTGCGGCAACTGGAGCGGGGCCTTCCCGATCCATCGCCACTGCTCCTGCCAATCGGACAAGGGAGCCTTCTCCTCCGCCTCGTCGCACTGGAGGCGAGCCGGACTTCGATCTCTCCGCGCTCAGCTCCGACGAGGAAGAAGAAGAGTAAGTTTATTTATTGTACTTGTAATTCTTCACTTCTTGAGGTGTGTCTTGTATCTGATTTGCTTCATTCCGGATCCGTTCCTTTTCAGGACTCTGGCCTAGAGAGCGGCAAAGAGAGCCAAGGTCCCGGTGATTGTCATCGAGGATGAACCCACCGCGGCAACAGGGGACGCGCCTGCGACCACCTTGCCGGACCTAGGCAACTCTTCCCCAAAGCAGCCCTCAGCGCAGCCCCCAGCGTAAGTGTATGGTTTACTTCATGCTGTCAAGCGCGCATGGGTGTTCTTCTTTTGCTGATATCTGTCTGTTGGTTTGTGTAGGAGCAGAGCAGCCTCATCAGGAGGGCCCGGAGGCCGCTCCCGAAGTGCCATCTGCTTCGACTACACCGCCGAGGGAGGATTCCCCGGCAAGGGAGCGTTCTCCGGCAAGGGGCGGTTTTCCGGCAAGGGACAGCGCCAGTGATCCTCCAGTGGTTGAGACCATGACTGTGGATCCTAGCACAGGTAACCCTTTTGCCTGAAAACTCCCCTTGGGTTCTTCTTCTTCTGATTTTCTTCTTGAGCATTTACTTGACTTTTCTCCCTTCTTCGGTCGTCAGATCCACCTGCCACGAATCCAATGGAAACAGAGGCCACCGGCGAGGAGGAAGCGAGTGGCAACAATGACGACGCCGCCGCCACCGAAGAAGGGGCCGGTGCTGATGATCCCGCCGGCGAAGAGGCCGCCAAGGCTGCCGCCGCAGAAGCAGGCGAGGAATCCGACGATCACACTGACGGCCCCGAGGCCGCAGGAGCGCCAGGCGCTGCACCGACCGCCGATCCCTCTGCCGCTGCTGTGGCGCCAGGCTCCGAAGAGCCCCAGCCCGGCGCCTACTTGAAGGCCGGCGATGGCGTCTTCATCAAGCTCCCCTGGGCGTCGAGCTCCAGGGTGCCGGTCGAAGGGGAGACTTTTGACGAAGAGGTGCCCGCCTCCGCTGGGCTGGCGCTGGTCGACGCGCCAAGCAGCAGCAGCGACGAGCCTGAGGAGGAGCGGCTGCTGCAGAAGCTGCTGTCTCTTTACCGCGCCCGCCAAACCAAGCTGGCGTCTCGAGAGGCACTTGTCGCGAAGGCGGGAGTGGACATTGAGAAGCGTGCAGAGGAGCTCCGGGGTCTCAGGCAGGAGGCTCTCTGGTCTCTGGCGGAGAAGCGAGAGCAACTTCTCAAGGAGCGGAAAGCCTTCCTCCTCGAGAAGGCTGAAGTTGAAGAGAAGCAATGGCTTGTCACCGAGAATCTATTCGCGCAAGAAGGAGAGTTGGCGCAGCGCAAGGTGAACCTTGACAGCCACGAGGATGAGCTTGTCGCGCAGGAGCAAGCAATTGGCGGGGCACTCAAGGAGGCAAAGGATGCTGCCGCAGCCGCCGAGGCCGCCAAGAAGGAGCTGGAGACAAAGGTGGCGCAGCTGGAAGCAGATCTCAGGGCGAGCGGCGAGGAGCTTGCCGTGCTCAAGCGTGAGCGTGAGAAGGATGCTGCCGCTCATGGTGAGCTGCAGGGTCTTCTCGCTGAGAGGAGCAAGGAGCTCAGCACCGCCAAGGATTCCAATGCAGATCTCGAGTTGAAGCTGGCCACTTTGACTCAGACGCTGGACGGCGCCAGGGAGCGGGAGGTGGCCTTGTCGGAGAAGATCAAGGCCGACGAGGCGCTGCTGACGAATGCTGCTGCCGCCCATGACGCTTTTAGGGAGACTGTGGAGCATTGGACTGAGGGTCTTGTGGATGCTGCCGCAACCATCGACGGGGAGTTGGCGCAGCTGGGGATGGAGGATTTTGGGTTTCCCTCCGACGAGCATCTCCAACCCAGCGCCAAGCTCAGCCTATTCTTCAAAGGCGTGGCGACGGCTCTCCAACGACTCCGGGAAAAGATCCCAAAGCAGCTGGCCGACGAGTCGCGCAGGATCTGCGCGGGGGCTCTCCAGAAGGTGCTGATGAAGGTGGCCTTCCGCAAACCAGGCCTCAACTTCACCAACGTCCTCAAGTCCTTGCCGCCGGATGCTGACGTGGAAGCGCTCAAGGCCCTTGTCGCACCCATTGTGGACAAGGTGAGCGGGATCAAGAGGGTTGAGGGCGATCGCGTAGACTAGGCCGCCCGTTTTCTCTTTCTCTTTGTCGCTGTTGGTTATGTCACGAGAACATCTATTAGAGCTGTGACAAGCTATCTTGTAATATAACTCTATTTTGGGTAGAGATTGCTATGTTATTTCCTTTACTTGATCCCTTCCTTTGTATGTTTTTGCCCTACGCTTTTAGGGAACTTGCCGGCGCAGGCACCTTAGCCGCGAGCGCTGAGTGCGGAACATCAGCAGCCTGCTGGCGGTGCTGCTTCCGACAAGAAACCTTGTCGCAACTAGTCGCAGCTCACTTAAATTGTTGAGCGGACTCGAAACAAAGTAAGGGCGCAACTAGCTACGAGTTGGTTCCTCCGCGCACGGGTTTTCCATACAAAGTATGGTCGTTCGAGGAGAATAACTTCAAAATTTAAAAACTGATCGCTCAAACTTTGGCAACTTAGCTTTTCTGTCGTTTGCTTCCCGGCAAGGCAAAACTTCCTCGAGCGACGCTTGGTCCATGCCATTATCTTCTCCTTTCCCCCCGGCAAACTTGTGTGCGAGGGAACCTTCCTTTTTGAGAAAAAGAAAGAAGAGAAAATAAAGATATGGAGCCTTATGGCTCGTTATTGCTTACCGGGGGTAAGTGCTGCACAAAGTGTCAGATAATGCATGCAAATATAAAGTAGAAAGCATGAAATTGACAAGATGTGCAGAGCACATGAGCTTTACTTATGCACGGGGTCTGCGCCCGGCTTTGTACAAAGGATTACATGCAACATCGGCAAGACTTGTACAAAAGGTGGTTGCCGGAACGGGTTCCGGCAACCGCGCCCTACGGGTAAAACTTATGAAGATGCTCAATGTTCCAGGAGTTGCTCACCGGAATGCCATCTTCGGTTTCAAGGCGGACAGCGCCAGGCCTAGTGATTCGTTTCACCCGGTAAGGGCATTCCCACTTCGGCGTCAACTTGTTAGAATTCTTGGTGGACTGAACGCGCCGAAGAACAAGGTCGCCTTCCTCGAAACTTCTGGCATTAACTTTGCGGCTATGGTAGCGGCGCAAAGCTTGCTGGTATCGAGCAGCTCGTACAGCAGCCTGAAGACGGTCTTCCTCAAGGAGCCGCGCGTCATCTTGTCGCAGCTGCTCTTGCTCGAGCTCATCATAAGCAAGCACTCGAGGTGACCCGTATACGAGTTCCGTGGGGAGAACTGCCTCTACTCCATAGACTAGAGCGAAAGGTGTCTGGCCAGTGGCTCGATTTGGTGTCATTCTGATCGACCAAAGAACCACCGACAGCTCCTCAATCCAGTTCTTTCCGCACTTGCGCAGCCTATTGAAAGTCCTGGTCTTGAGCCCACGCAGCACTTCAGCATTCGCCCTCTCTGCTTGACCGTTGCTTCTCGGATGAGCAACAGAAGAGAAGCAGACCTTGGTGCCAAGATCTTGGACGTACTGCATGAAGGTGTGGCTCGTGAATTGCGTGCCATTGTCGGTGATGATCCTGTTAGGGATCCCGAAGCGGCAAACAATTGACCTGAAGAACTTGACTGCTGACTGTGCTGTCACCTTCCTCACTAGTTCCACTTCCGGCCACTTTGTGAACTTGTCGATTGCAACATACAAGTACTCAAAGCCCCCGACAGCTCGGGGAAAGGGGCCGAGGATGTCGAGCCCCCAGACCGAAAATGGCCAGGATAAAGGGATCGTCTGGAGAGCTTGAGCTGGCTGGTGTATCTGCTTGGAATGGAACTGGCACGCTTCACACTTGGTTACTTGTGCAGTTGCATCCTGGAGGGCTGTCGGCCAAAAGAAACCTTGCCGGAACGCTTTGCCGGCAAGTGCTCTTACGCCAATGTGGTGACCACATATGCCTCCATGTATCTCTGCCAACAGCTTTTGTCCTTCTTCCCGGTGAATACACTTCAATTTCATGCCGTTGAGTCTTCTTCTGTACAGTGTGTTGTCAACAAACTGGTACATACTTGACTGCCGGGCTACTCTTTCCGCTTCTTCTTGCTCTTCGGGAAGTTCTCCTGTCTGAAGGAAACGGACAATCTGCTGTGCCCTTGTTGGAGCTTGCGGCTCGACAACAAGGACTAAAGGCATAGCTGCTACTGCGGAAACATCCGCTTCTACGGCGAGAACCTGCGGCTCAGCCGGAGCTTGATGTTCCCCGGCAAGCTTGCCGGAGCAAAACTTGTCGGGAGCGTCTGCTTCAACGGAACAAACCCTAAGGCTTGCCGGAGCAGACTGCTCCTCAGCGTCCTTGGTGTTGATCTTGGGGACCTTCTTGGCGGCGGCTTTGGGGAGCTCTGCCGGAAAGTAGTCACCAGAAATCAACTTCCTCTTCTTACTCTGTCCAGTTGATGGTGTTACGGACGGTTGAGTTAGCTTGAGCACGAAGATGCCTGGTTCCACAGGTAACTTTAGTGCGGCGCACTTCGACAGGCCATCGACAATGTCATTCTGAGCTCTTGGAACATGTTCCATTTGCAGGCCGTCAAAGTGCTCTTCTAGCTTCCTCACTTCATCAACGTAAGCTTCCATCAACGGACTCTGATAATTCTTGTTCACTTGGCGGACGACGAGCTGCGAGTCACCCCTGACAATGAGCTTCTTGATCCCAAGGTCTGCAGCGATCCTGAGACCGGCAAGCAAACCTTCATACTCTGCAGTATTGTTTGTTGCTTGCTCCTTGGGAAAGTGCATCTGGACTACGTACTTGAGGTGCTCTCCGATGGGTGCGACAAGTAGCACGCCGGCACCGGCGCCTTGCAGCGAGAAGGCACCATCAATGTACATCAACCGCTCTTTGCTTGCTTCTTTGACGGGGATGCTCGTTTCTGGAATTTCTTCATCTGGTGTTGGTGTCCACTCTGCTATGAACTCTGCTAATGCCCTGCTTTGGATAGTTGAAGTGCTTTCAAACTTGAGGCCAAAGATGGACAGTTCCAGTGCCCACTCGACAATCCTGCCTGTTGCTTCTGGATTTTGCAGTATCCTCTTCAGCAGAAAACGAGTGACGACTGTGATCTCATGTGCTTGGAAGTAATGACGCAGCTTTCGCGAGGCCATGAGAAGGCCGAAAAGCAATTTCTGCACACTAGAGTACCTTGATCTAGCCCCCTGCAGAAGGGAACTGACAAAGTAAACTGGGCGCTGCACCATTCTGTTCTGCCCCTCTTCACGTGTCTGCGCAGATCCATCTTTGTCGGGACCAGAGCTTGCCGGTGAAGTCGTTTGCTTGTCGCTGGATGCACTTGCCGTGGTTGCCGGCTCATCATCCTCCTCCCTCTCTGCTACTAACGCAGCACTAACCACTTGATTGGTTGCCGCTATATATAGCAGCAACTTCTCTTGTGGCTTAGGTGCGACAAGTGTTGGAGTGGAGGACAAGTATCTCTTCAAGTCCTGCAGCGCAGCCTCCGCTTCCGGAGTCCATTTCATTGGACCTGCCTTTTTCAATATTTTGAAAAATGGCAGGGCGCGCTCAGCAGACCTAGAGATAAACCTGCTTAGAGCAGCCACGCAACCGGCAAGTCTTTGTACGTCCTTGACACGCTTTGGTGCTTCAATTTGCTCAATGGCCTTGATCTTGTCGGGATTGGCTTTGATTCCCCGCTGAGACGCGAAGAACCCGGGAAGCTTGCCGGAAGGGACTCCGAACACACACTTCTCGGGGTTGAGCTTGAGGTTGATCTTGCGTAGATTTGTAAAGGTTTCGTCTAAATCTTGGATCAGAGTTGCCTTGTCCTTGCTCTTGACCACTATGTCATCCATGTACGCTTCCACATTTCTGTGCATTTGTGGCTCAAAAGCATCATGGACTACTCTTGCAAATGTTGAACCAGCATTCTTCAAACCAAAAGGCATCCGTATGAAACAGTATGTGCCACATGGGGTGATGAATGCGGTCTTCTCCTCACCCTCTTCTTCCATGAAGATGTGATGGTATCCTGAGTATGCGTCAAGAAATGAAAGCAAGTCACATCCGGCCGTGGAGTCAACAATCTGGTCAATGCGTGGCAAGGGAAATGGCTCCTTGGGACAAGCTTTATTAACATCGGTAAAGTCGATACAAAGCCTCCATTTCCCGTTTGCCTTGCGCACGACTATAGGATTGGCCAACCACATAGGATGGAGCACTCCTCTAACAAGGCCTGCTGCTTCCAACTTCTTGATTTCTTCAGCAGTGAATTCTTGGCGCTCCACTGCCTGCTTCCTGACTTTCTGCTTGACGGGCCGCGCGTGAGGACAGACAACAAGATGGTGCTCGATCACTTTCCTGGGAACACCGGGGATGTCAGACGGTTGCCATGCGAACATGTCGACATTCGCCCGCAGGAAAGCGATGAGCGCGCTTTCCTATTTAGGGTCGAGAGTGGCACTGATGGTGAAGGTACCACCAGTGACGTCCTCCTTGGCGGACACCTTCTTGGTCTCTGGTGGAGCCACCATTGTCTTCTTACTCTTGCCGGTGGAGCTCGATGGTGCGTCCTCGACGGTAGCGCAGCACTCCGAAGAGGTGCGCTTGCCGGAGTGGGCATCAGAACTCTTGCCGGACTTAGTCTTCGTCTTCCCCCCGGGAGCTTCAACGGCAAGTGATCTGTGATCTGTTGCGGCTGCTGCTTCCCGGTAGATCTTGTCGGCGCAGATAAGAGCATCCTTCTTGTCGCCAGGGACAGAGATGACACTTATCGGGCCTGGCATCTTCAGCATGTTGTATGCATAGTGAGAGGATGCCATGAACTTGGCGAGTGCTGGACGGCCAAGTATTCCATTGTAAGGCAATGGAAAATCAGCAACGTCAAAAGTGACCCTCTCAGTCCTGAAGTTCAACTCGCTGCCAAATGTTACCGGCAACGTAATCTTTCCCTTCGGCTTGCTTCTTCCCGGATTGATTCCTTGGAATGTGTCAGTCTCTTCGAGCTCGCTGTCAGGGATCTGGAGTTTCTGGAGTACCGCGGAGGAGATCAGGTTCAAGCCGGCCCCACCGTCAACTAGCATCTTAGTGACCTTGAGGTTGCGGATGGTTGGTGAAACCAACATCGGCAAGCACCCGACCGCAGTAATGCGATCAGGGTGGTCCTCAATATCAAAGATGATAGGCGTGCTGGACCATTTCAGAGGCCTGCGTGACTCGACGGGTGGTTCTGCCGCATTGACTTCCCGCACCCACTGCTTGAGTTGGCGGTGTGAAGTATGCAGAGAAGCACCACCGTCAATGCACAGGACCTCTGTGGCTTTCTGGAACTCCTGCTCATCGGCCTCGTCATCATCCATATCTTCATCGTCGTCGTCATCTTCATCCTTGTCGTGGCCGCGGGGAGGTTTGTCTCCTTGCCGCTGCTTGGCCTTGCCGCGGTGTCCTCCTCGGCTGGGGCGTTTCTTGCCGGTTCCTCCAGCACCTTCCTGGCCCTTCTCCTTGTCGCGCCGCTCGTATTCAGCCTTCTGCTGCTCGACAAGCTGCTCGACCTTCTTGCAGCTCTGGAGGTCATGGCCCTTGGTGCGGTGGATCTTGCAGTACTGCCTGTTGGTGCCGTCCTACTTGTCGGCGACCGCCACAGCCTGGTTGGTGGTGCCTGCGGCAACCTGCTTGCCGGAGCTACCAGCTTTGGCTTCCTTGCCGGACTGCTCAATGACTAGCACCTCTTTGCCTTTCTTCTTCCTATCGCTCCGCCGCCGGTTTTTCCTTGCCGGGGCAGCATCCTCACTATCAGATCCTCCTGCTCCTGTATTCTCTCCGGGGAGTTTCCTCCCTTCCTCAGCACGTGCACACTTGTCAGCCAGGGCATATAGCTCACTCACGTCTCTGATCTTACACATCACCATCTCCTCCCGCATCCTGCGCTTTCGCATGTTCTGATGGAACGCGCTGATTACCACGGCTAGGTGGACATCTGGGATGTTGTGTTGTACGCGGCTGAATCTCTGAATGTACTTGCGCATGGGCTCTCCTTCCTTCTGGGCGAGCAGATGAAGGTCGCTCTCTTGGCCGTGAGGATTGTGGCCGCCCGTAAAGGCGCCGACAAACTGATGGCATAAGTCAGCCCAGGAGGATATGGAGTTGTCCGGCAAATGCATGAGCCAGGATCTGACATTGGGCTTGAGCACCAGCGGGAAGTAGTTGGCAAGGATCTTGTCGTCCCGTCCCCCGGCAGCCTGCACCGCGATGGTGTAGATGCTGAGGAACTCCAACGGATGCGTCTTGCCGTCGTACTTCTCCGGTACGTCTGGCTTGAAATTCTTCGTGCTGGGCCACTGGACTTGCCGCAGCTCACGAGTGAACGCAGGGCAACCTACCGCGTACGGCAAGTCGCCTGGTTCCGCTGGCGCATGCTTGTCAACAGAGGGCCCAGCGCGCTTGTCGGATTGACATCGCACTTCTCTTCGGCGCTCGATGCGAGTACGAGCGTCTTCTTGCTGTCGTTCATGGAGAACTTGGCGCTGATCGCGGCGAGCTCGTGGATCCGACGATGCAGTGGAGTCGCTGTCGAGGTGGATCCGGCGAGTCGGCGATCTTGGCCTTCGGGGTGGAGAGTTCACGGTGGTTGCACCCCCACCGGTTTCATCGCCACCGGCTCGCGCCTGGCGGTCCTGCCGCGGCATCGATGCACTCGGCTGCCGTGGAGTGTCGCCGTTGGCGAAGCCGATGAGACTCTGAATAGTGGCCCTCCATTGGTCGATCTTGTCTTCCGCTGGAGGGTAATCCAGGAGCAGTTGAGCTCGCGCCAAAGCTTCTGCTGGAGTGGTGGATGGCAGTGGCGAACGGTGCGAGGAGCGGGATATGCTCGGACTTCTAACTACGTTAGAAGGAGTAGTATCCCGTCTGGGCGACCGTATCTCGCTCGTGCCAGCACGCAGGCGTGCATGCTGGTCCTGAGCACCCCCGGATCCACCAGCTCGATCTTGGTCCAACAAGCATATGGTACTGCGAATACCATGACGCTGTCGGTCCTGCGCCTCCTGAGATGGGCGCGGTGCATGTACGGACGCCGAGGTCTGTGCAGCCTTGTCCTTGGACCTGGCAGAACCGTGAGCTTCCTCGTCGACGCCCGTTCTTCCGCCGGCGTCTGCCCCATCACCTGATTGCTCCGATGGTGGTGGGATCGACGCGGACGGAGCAGTTGCCACCGAAGCCTTCTTCTTCGGTGGCATGTCGATGAAGAGGTTGAAGATCTAGCTCGTGTGAATGCCGGATCGGATTCACACAATCTCAACGCCCCCTACCTGGCGCGCCAAAAATGTCGGGGAAACTAATCCACGAACACCTATGGGACCGGCGGACCGAGCCCCTTTCGGTTTGGCAGGGGGCAGAGATCGCACGAAGAGCGGATCGAGGTGAAGCACACGAGCAGTTTACCCAGCTTCGGAGCTCTCCGGAGAGATAACACTCCTACTGCTGCTTGTCTGATTGTATGGTGTTCTTGCTCGGGAGCGCCGAATGCTACCAGACCGAGCGTGAGTGTTCTTCTGGCTTCGAAATGAGCCGAACCTTCCGAACCTCCTCTATGTTGCACGTGGGCCTCCTTTTATATGCTAAAGGGGTCACCGACAGGTGGCAACGTAGATAAGGGTAAAAACGTAAAAAGGAGTTGCGGTTGGTATACCTACTTGCACAGTGTATCCTACCTAACCCTGACGGCAGGGGACAAGGGCATTAAATGCCCGTCTGTGTCGCCCAAACAGTGCAGAAAGGGACCGTCAGGGACGCCACCGCTCACCACGATGGCGGTCTTGTCAGCGCCGCATGCCACTGCGCACCGCTGGCTGCACAGCCTCCCGCCACGCGCGCCTGGAAAAGGCCCAGGGCGACACGTTGGTGGATGCGCTGGAGTGTGGGTACAGGATGGTTACTTGCCACGGCAAGCGCCTTGCCGTGGTTGCTGTCTTGTCGCGCCCGGAAGCTTGTCGCTCACCAGGCCTTGCTGGGACGCGTGGCGCATCGCGGCAAGTTCCTTGAGATGCCTTGGTTGGCCTTCTCGGCAAGCTCCTCTTGCCGAGGTCTTGTCTCTTGGCTCGAATACTTTGTTCTTGAATGGCTCCAAAGGAGCCATGGAGGATCTTGGCGGTCGCCCGGCAAGCCTTGCCGCGGGGTGCTGCAACTGCCCGTGCATAAGTTCGGGATACTAGGGTACCCCTACTCTAGTACACCGACAGTGTGGCTTGCCTTAGTGCAGAGGAGGTTCACACTCCTCCTGGTTATCTTCAACACAAGTCTCTCCCTCTGAAAATATTTAAAAACCACAAAACAAAATATCAAGAACCATTCTGAAAATCACCAGAAATTATAGACAACAAGGAAAAATCCACACTTTGGTGTGCTGCTAGAGCTTTTTGAAAAAAACACAATGCAAAAAGAATTAGCTCATTTGGACTTATAGGTTAAAAGTTATCACTGGTCAAAGTTCTAGTCAAAATTTTGAATTTATTTGAATAAAATAGAAAACCCCGGGGTGACGTCGATGGCGTAAACACAGAATACGCCTCCACTCGTACCGCTTCGGGTGCGAATGGAGAGGCTTACAGTGGTCCCACTGGTCAGGAGAGAGATGGGGAGAGAGGAAACAGAGCACAGTGGCGCTCCGCCGGAGCTCACGCCGGTGAGGAGGGGCTCTAGGGCGATTCCAGAGGGATAGAAGTGGAGAGGGGGTCACGACGCACCTTCCTGTACCCGTGGCTCGTCGGGGGATGGCCGAAACTGCTCACAATCAAGCTCGCGAGCTGCGGTGGCAGTCGGGACTTGCCGAAGAGAAAGAATGCGACAGCGAGGGGCGAATCCAGGGGCTCCAATGCTTCCAAGCGACACCAGTGGACCTCCAGTGATGCGCCTGAGGGGTTAGTTGAGCTCTAGGGGCTCTGGAACGGGGGTGGAGGGGCTGTGGCGGTCATCGGTGAGCTCTGGTTGGGGACGGGGGCCAGAGGCCTGCCCGGCCGGGCTGCGGCTAAGCTACAGGGTCGTGGTGGTCGAGTGGTGCGGTGTGAGACTTCGGAGCGGAGGGAGGGGATCTATATATAGCCGGAGGCGGAGGGGGATACGTGGCATCGCTGGAGTTCTCTGGAAGCTGACGAGCGACAACGAAGGGCGCCAGAGAGGGGGGAAGAGCTCAGCGATCACGCGGGAGCTGTCCACGCTCGTGGACGAGCACATGAAGTAGGGGGAGAAGAAGACAGGGGCACGTGCGCACTGTGGCTTTTGGCCGCGATGTGCCCGTGCTGGGAGAGGTCGGCGAGCACCAGGGAGAGGTCATAGGTGATGAGTCGAGGCTGGTGGCGTGGCACGGCAGTCGTCAGCAAGCTCTGGCTTGAGCACCCGCCGAACAGAGGCACTGGCGCGACATAAAGCACGTCAAATGCATGCCAGAGCCCGTGTCCACACACGGTCACCATGCTGGCATGGTCAAAACGACGCCCATGGTTGGCCAAAGCTTGTCTGGGTTGTTGTTCGTGCAGTGTTAGGTCTAGGAAAGCTGAGAACTCAATGCCAGGCCGACCAGATATGACTTAAGCTTGCTGGCAAGTTTCTGGTCAGAAACTTGGTCGCCAAGTTTGGAGGGCTTCTAGAAGGCCATTAGGGCTAATCTCCCGGGGTTAAGGCTTTCTTAGGAGGGTAATGAGGCTCAAGAAAAACTAGCTCCATTGGATCAAAGAAAAATACACTTCATGTACAAAGTGTATTTTTGGGACATAAGTGAAATGATTTTCTGTAGCAAAAATATTCCAAAAATTCATGCAATATTTTTGCTCGGGAAGGTGGTCCAAGGTTCAAAGAATATTCCGGAATGATCTCGAGATTTTTGGAGCAATAAAAATGAGGGTTGCTTTGGAGCACTAGTTTCTGAAATGAGTTTCAGAAGAGAAATTGAATATTTTTCTTTCATGAAAAATATTCCTTGGGCCATTTTGGGGGTTTTCAGAGAAATAAGGTTGAATGAGAGGTAGATGGGTCACTTAGGTGAAAGTCAACGGCATGCCCAAGTGCTAAGTCCATGTGAATTGATTCCAAAAGCTCAAATCCAAAGCAAGGGCAAATAATGTCCAGAAAAAGAGAGAAGGCAAAATCCAGGCTCTGATAATTCCGGTGGCAACTCCAACTGATAGGCAACTGTTCCGACTCTGGTCATGAATGGAAACGGACCAATATATCTGGGTGCCAATTTTCCTCGGGTCTAAAATCTCTTAACTCCTTTCATAGGGGTGACTCGGAGATACACGTGTTCTCCAGGTTCGAAGCTGACCTGACGGTGCTTTGTATCATAATAGCTCTTCTGTCGTGACTTGGCCAACTGCGGTCTGTCTCGGATCTCCTTGACTTGCTTCTCAGCCTCCATCATCAAATCAGTCCTGAAAATACAGCTGTCTCCGGTCTGAGACCAGTTTAGTGGAGTGCGGCACTTACGGCCAAATAGGGCTTCATAGGGTGACATCTTTAAGCTGGTGTGGAAACATTTGTTGTAGGAAAACTTGACGTACGGCAGACAATCTTCCCACTTGGATCCTTGGGCCAAAGCACATGCTCGGAGCATATCTTCAAGTATTTGATTTACTCGCTCAGTCTGTCCGTCTACCTGGGGATGATAAGCTGTGCTATATTTCAAGGCAGTCCCCAAGGCTTGATGTAGACGGGACCAAAAGGCTGAAGTAAAGAGAGATCCTCTATCTTAAGTGATTGTCTTTGGCACTCCATGCAGACTGACAATTCTGGACACATACAACTATGCAAGTTGATCGGCACGGTAGGTGGTCCGGATGGGAAGGAAGTGGGCTACCTTCGTTAATGTGTCCACCATGACCCATATTGCGTCCTTTCCTCGGTGGGTCCTTGGTAGACCGGTGATGAAATCCATGCAGACATCATCCCATTTCCATTGCGATATGGGTAAGGGTTGAAGGAGTCCGGCGGGCTTTTTGTGTTCCGCCTTTACTTTATTGCATATATCACAACAAGCCACAAAATATGCGATATCTTTCTTCATTCCATCCCACGAGAATACCTGACAAAGGTCCTCGTACATTTTGGTGCCACCTGGGTGAATTGAATACGAAGATTTGTGTGCTTCTGCCAATATCTTCTTTCTCAGATTTTTTTGGTTGGGTATGCAAATCCTTCCTTGAAACCTTAGCGTACCTTATTGATCCTTAGAGAAATCATGTGTCTTTCCTTCTTGCATACGCTTGGCATGCAATTGTAGTGGTTTGGCATCTGCCTGGGCACTGCGAATTTCTTCCTCGAGGGTAGGAGCAACTTCCAATATGCTAGCAAGACTGGCATCAACTATTACCAAACTGAGCTAAGGGATTTCTTTGCAAAGTTCAGGAGGCAAAGAATCCATTAGATCATTCAGACTGGCAGGCTTGCGGCTGAGGGCATCGACCACCACACATTAACCTTACCCGGGTGATAATTTATCCCGAGGTCATAATCCTTGACCAACTCGAGCCATCTTCGCTGACGAAGGTTTAAATCTGGTTGGATGAATATATATTTGAGACTCTTATGGTCGGTAAATATCTGACACCTTTTTCCAATAAGATAGTGTCTCCAAATCTTCAAAGCATGCACCACAGCGGCCAATTCCAAATCATGGGTTGGATAATTCCCTTCGTGAGGCCGTAGTTGTCGGGATACATAGAACACAACCTTGCCATCTTGCATGAGTACACATCCAAGACCTTTTCGGGAGGCGTCGTAGTAGACGTCAAAACTGCGGTAGATGTCGGGAAGAGTCAATACTGGTGCTGACGTCAGTCTAGTTTTTAGCTCTTGAAGCTCCTTTCGCAGTCCTCAGTCCATTCAAACTTCTTATCCTTCTTTAGGAGCTCTGTCATCGGCTTGGCAATCTTAGAGAATCCTTCGATAAAACGGCGGTAATATCCAGCTAATCCAAGGAAACTCTGGATTTCCGAGACTGTCATGGGTGCGGCCCAATCAAGCACATCTTTCACCTTGCTTGGATCCACAACTATTCCTTCTGCTGAGAGAACATGCCCTAAAAATCCAACTTGCTTGAGCCAAAATTCACATTTGCTGAACTTTGCATAAGGCTGATGGTCGCGGAGCCTTTGCAAAACTACTCGGAGGTGGTCCTTGTGCTCTTCTTCGCTTTTCGAGTAGATGAGGATGTCGTCGATGAACACCACCACAAACTTTTCCAAGAAATCCATAAACACCTTATTCATTATATGCATGAAAAAGGCAGGGGCATTGGTGAGACCGAATGACATAACGGTATATTCATAAAGACTGTACCGAGTGGTGAACGCGGTCTTGGGAATATCTTCCTTCTTGATTTTTAGTTGATGGTATTCGGTCCTCAAATCAATCTTGGAGAATACTATGGTCCCACTGAGTTGATCAAATAAATCATCAATCCTCGGTAGTGGATAATTGTTCTTGATGGTGACGTCATTCAGCTATCGGTGGTCCAAACACATCCGAAGACTGTCGTCCTTTTTGTCCACGAATATAGCGGGTGATCCCCAAGGTGAAGAGCTTGGACGGATGTATCCTTTCTGCAGCATCTCATCAAGCTATTTCTTTAATTCCACCAATTCTGATGAAGGCATCCGATAATATTTCTTGTATATTGGTGCGGTTCCAGGCACCAAGTCAATTGCAAACTCTAGTTCTCTGTCTGGCGGCATTCCTGGTAATTCCTTAGGAAATACATATGGATACTCACTGACCACATGAATCAATTCCAGTTCTTCAGCCACAGCTGTGAAAACCATATCCTTCTTGGGTATGCTTCTGCGGACATAAAAACTTGTGGTCCGACCTTCCTGACTTGCCATGGTGACTTCTCTAGTCGCACAGTTGATGCATACTTGATATTGGGTTAACCAATTCATTCCCTGAATAATATCCAATTTGTCACACTCGATGACTATCAGGGACGTTGGAAACTTAACTCCCTTCATATCAATTTCCAAATTACGGTAGACCAGATTGCTTTGAAGCACCGATCCCCGGGATTGTACCATCATATTCTTTCCCAAAATCGAGCAAGGAAATTTGTTTCGGGCAACAAAACTCCATGAAATAAAAGAGTGGGAAGCCCTAGAGTCAAATAAAATTATTGCAGGTATGTTATTAACAGGAAACGTACCAATGACGACTTCTGGGTCCTCTTGAGCTTCATCGGTGGAGATGTGATGGATTTGTCCTTGGATGGCCCTTGGGACAGAATATGGCTCCAGGTGGTTGACTTGTGGACGGAATGGAGTTGTTGGCTTGCCGTTCTTGGGGCACTGTCTGGCGTAATGTCCGGTTTGTCCACAGTTAAAGTAGGAATTTTTGTGCTGACATTCTTCATGTACCAGACTAGTCACGACATTCTTGACTTGCGTAGTGGTCTTGTTGACATTCTGCTGCCAATTGGGTTTGTACTCAACCTAAGTTTGTTGCCAAGTACGAGCCTTCTACACTGGTTGCATATCCTTCTTAGGCTCGAATTTGCGCTTGTGGTCATTATTAGCGGTGCATGAGCTTGTGCTCCCTTTCTTCTATGAGGGCCTTGTTCACCAGGGTTTGAAAATGCGGGAAATCAAACATACTGAGAATGCATCTCAGGTGTTGGTTCAGTCCTCCAAGTAATCTGCCGACCTTCCTTTCTTCTGTGGCCACATCACAAAGAGAATAGTGGGCCAAATGGTTGAACTTGTTCAGTTACTCACTTACTGACAGGCTTCCTTGAGTGAGAGTGAGGAATTCGTGTTGCTTGATTTTCATAATCCCGACGGGAATATGATACTTGTGGAAATGATCCTTGAATTTGGTCCAAGTAATCTCTTCGTCCGCGGGCCACATAGCCTTAGCATTATCCCACCATATAGCAGCAGCACCTTCAAGATAATGTGTTGCAAACGGAACCTTGTCTCCTTCTTCAGTACGAGCAATTTCCAGTTTCATCTCAATAGATCCTCAACCAATCATCGGCTTCCAAAGGATCAATAACCTGACTGAAACTGGGAGGCTTGGTCCTCTGAAAATCTGACAGCTTGGAGTAATGACCATTCTGATTTCCATTCTATCCAACCATAGCTTGCACACTTCTCAATAGCTCTATCAGATTGTTGTTCCTTCTTTCTTCAAACATACACATGATTTTCTTAGTGGATGGCGGGTGTGGCGGTGGAGGTAGTGGTGGCTGGTACGGCTCGGGGGAATGTCCTGCCTGTCTTGCGGAGCGACAAAGAGGGACATCCTCACAAGCTTGGTTGCTGCTGCCTCCCTGCGTCATCCTATTATTTATTTTCCCAATACAAAGCAACCGCGATGAGAAATATCCAAGAATGGGAGGAAAAGCCAGTGACAATCCCAGAAGAAAACAGCAAAAAGAAACCAAGGCGAATAAAAAGGTTCCAACATAATTATACATAGACGCAACATGAAAGATAAACATCATGACGGGTTCACTACCCTCATACATGAAACTAAGCATCATGACACGTATGACTACATCCATACATCATCCTCATGATGAAGGTGGTACTCTAGCAATCTACTGCTCGGCTGGCGCTGCTGTGGGCTCCTCTCCTGAGCCGGACTCAGATCTTGAACTGATAGTAGAGACCTCCGGGTTAAAAGAGACACAACGGCACTGCCTCGAGGACTCTCCCTTAGGGGCAGGTGTGGGATGGGATCTAAGCATAGGAGCTGCAGGAGTAGTGACAAGGGAAGCCCACACAACAGGGGCACTGCAGAGGGGTCACTGCCAAAGGGTTAGTGGTGCCCTGAGTGGTCATCCGGGTAACAGAGGCTGGAGGAATGTATGGAGTGAAACCAACAGTAGGCGGAGGGTTCCTATTCTGAGTGGCAGCAAGGGCTGTATAGCAAGAAAGGTGGCTAGAAGGACAATCGCATGACAGATCAATAAGAGGAAAGCGAATATGCCCATTCTCGTGCATAGATGGGTAGTAATAGAAACCTGGGTCGGTGTGCATGCGAACCTCGTTGTAGCACAAGTCTACAAGAGCCTCGATTGTAGCAAACTGGACTGCCTGAGATGGCGTAGAAGCAAAACCACCCTTAGAGGAACGAGGGGTAGCGCCGGAAGGGGAACTGTGGTGTAGAGTGACCTCCACATAGTACTCATACAACGAACCGACCAGATGCTCACGATACACCTGATACACTAGATCAGCACCCTCTGGGTAGAGTCGTCGCCACACGTTCTGAAGCAAGTGCAGCGATGTGTACGGAGCTGGCTCAGGATGGTACAAGATCGGAACTGGAGCCATCTACACTCACAACCACCAGACGGTTAGTAATAACAACAGATAAAAATGCATGCAATGCAACAATCAATTTCTATGACTACCGACACTCAGACGGAATTATCTAGCGTTCAACTAACGCACTGATGATCTAGGGTGTCCTACAATCAGCACAACTCTGATACCAAGCGTTGTGGCACGTCGGTTCAGAGCAACCAATTTACCTTGGATTGCCAGCCCAGAGATCAAGTCTTCTGGCAACACACAACAACATGATACAGAAACAACCACTTTATTGATGCTAGCGGAAACATAAGTCTGAGATTACATCAAGTTGAGAGGCCAAGCAGCACACACGGTGCGGTTGAACAGTATGTACATTATTTAATGAACATGAAGGGGCCTCGATCACATAAACTCCACGGCAGCGGAACGACGACAAAGTGGAACTCCATAGCACAGGGACACCGATGTGGACACGATCTAGACACGGGAAGCTCTCCGGTCCGATACGACTTGCCTAAAATCTGGCATGACACAAGAGGCCAGTACATTGAATGTACTTGCAAGCTCACAACAATCATAAGAATAATGACAAACAATATCATGAAAATTATTCAGGTTAATGCAATGCAAGTAATGCTACTGATGCGGTGAAACCAACTTGTGCACCGAGTCCCTCGGACTCGCTTACCAGACGGGTTGCCTTGTAACCGAACTATGATCATACCCGGATCACAACTGAAGCCAAACACTCACAATCATCTCATGAGCCCACAAATCATCACAAAACCAGTGCCAACAATAAATCTTTAGTGTGCAAGATTACTTCTAAATGTTGATCCATGGTGTGACCTACTACCGAGTTGTGTCCATAACCGAGGACGCAGTTATCGATAGTTTGAATACACTCTGTAGAGGTAGCGCACTTTACCCACACCACGGAATCCTTGGCCTCGACATCTCATTCGGGTGGACCAACGCTATTCCGACGAAACCCTTCCCTAGCCATGACACTCTCTCGGCAACTCCGACCAACTCCCTCTCAGGGCTAAGTCATGGGTGGCCCCATGCCTACCAAAGGCATCAACGACCACCGTCGTGGCAAAACCGGTCCCAAATGGGGACAAGGTACCATAAAAACAAACGTGCACACAAGGTTATGTCTGCTTACCGGGCCAGGGTACCGCACGCCCATAACCTTCCTTCATTGGAGGCACTAGTGAGAGGCACGACAAATGACCGAACCAAGACCTTCCCATAAAGGTAAATGTGGTCACACTGAGGAAACCCCGATTCAGTGGCACCATGACTTGATCAACATTATGTTCAAGTTGGATTATTACCAGGTTTAACTTGAAAAATAAAATCACCACAAGTCATACGATGCCATGATCATGCAACTATTCGACATGCAAAGCATACAACTCACATGAATGGATCAACCTCATCAAAAATGATTTTCTTGCACTACTCGCCATCAAACCTTACTGATTCTACCTCACTGGTTATTATCATGCATCATTTTATTAGCTCATAATTTATATGAAAGTCCAATTATAAAACAAAACTACCATTATACATCAAAGCATTTTCACAAAGTTAAAACTTTATACCACTTGACCAAACAAGTTCATGCATTCAACCAGTAACTTAAGCAAGCATTTCAAGCATGACAAAGTAACTAGCATTAAACCATATTGATTGAACTAATTTAAATGCATGAAAAATAGCTCATGTTCAAGTAGGAAAATCATAGATATTGAAATGACACCATCCAAATGTTGGTGTGGCTTGCCTTAGTGAAGAGGAGGTTCACACTCCTCCTGGTTATCTTCAAGACAAGTCTCTCCCTCTGAAAATATTTAAAAACCACAAAACAAAATATTAAGAACCATTATGAAAATCAATAGAAATTCTAGACAGCAAGGAAAAATCCACGCTTTGGTGTGCTGCTAGAGCTCTTTGAAACAAACACAATGCAAAAAGAATCAACTCATTTGGACTCATAGGTTAAAAGTTATCACTGGTCAAAGTTCTGGTCAATTTTTCAAATAATAAAACAGAAAACCTGGGGGCGGGGTGACGTCGATGGCGTAAACACAGAATACGCCTCCACTCGTACCACTTCGGGTGCGAGTGGAGAGGCTTACAACAGGCCCCACCGGTCAGGAGAGAGAGGGGGGGAGAGGTAACAGAGCACGGCGGCGCTTCACCGGAGCTCACGCCTGCGAGGAGGGGCTCTAGGGAGATTCCAAAGGGATAGAAGTGGAGAGGGGGTCACGGCGCACCTGCCTGTACGCGTGGCTTGTCGCGGGATGACTGGAACTGCTTGCGATCAAGCTCGTGAGCAGCGGTGGCGGTCGGGACTTTCCGGAGAGGAAGAAGGCGACGACGAGGGGCGATTCCAGGGGCTCCAATGCTTCCTGGCGACACCAATGGACCTCCAATGATGCGCCTGGGGGGTTGGTTGAGCTCGAGGGCCTCTGGAACAGGGTGGAGGCGCTGCGGGGGTTGCCGGCGATCTCTGGTCGGGGACGGCGGCCAGAGGCCTACCCGGCCGGGCTGCAGCTAAGCTATGGGGTTGTTGTGGTTGAGAGGTGCGGTGTGAGGCTTCGGAGCAGAGGGAGGGGCTCTATATATAGCCGGAGGAGGAGGGGGATATGTGGCGCCGCTGGAGTTCTTTGGAAGCTGGCGAGCGACGACAATGGGCGCCAGATAGGGGTGGAAGAGCTCAGCGATCACGCGAGAGCTGTCCACGCTCGCGGACAAAGCACATGAAGCAGGGGGAGAAGAAGACAGGGGCACGAGCGCACTGTGGCTTTTGGCCGCGATGTGCCTGTGCTTGCTGAGGTGTCTTCGGCGTCGGCAAGAGCCAAGGAGAGATCATAGGTGATGAGTCGAGGCTGGTGGCGCAGCGTGGCAGTCGTCGGCGAGCTCTCGCTCAAGCACGCGCCGAACAGAGGCACTAGCATGATGTAGAGCGCGTCGAATGCATGCCAGAGCCCATGTCCACATGCGGTCACCATGCTGGCATGGTCAGAACAACGCCCACGCTCAGCCAAACCTTGTCTGGGCTGTTGTTCATGCAGTGTTAGGTCTAGGAAAGCTGAGAACTCAATGACAGGCCGAGCAGATATGACTTAAGCTTGCTGGCAAGTTTTTGGTCAGAAACTTGGTCGCCAAGTTTGGAGGGCTTCTAGAAGGCCATTAGGGATGATATTCTAGGGTTGAGGATTTCTTAGGAGGGTAATGAGGCTCAAGAAAAACCAGCTCCACTGGATCAAACAAAATTGCACTTGCTGTACAAAGTGCATTTTTGGGACAAAAGTGAAATGATTTTCTGTAGCAAAAATATTCCAAAAAGTCATGCAATATTTTTGCTCAGGGAGGTGGGCCAAGGTTCAATAATATTCAGGAATTATCTCAGGATTTTTGGAGCAATAAAAATGAGGGTTGCTTTGGAGCACTAGTTTCTAAAATGAGTTTCAGAAGAGAAATTGAATATTTTTCTTTTATGAAAAATATTCCTTGGGTCATTTTGGGGTTTTGCAGAGATATATGGTTGAATGAGAGGTAGATGGGTCACTTGGGTGAAAGTCAAGGGCATGCCCAAGTGCTAAGTCCATTTGAATTGATTCCAAAAACTCAAATCCAAAGCAAGGGCAAATAACGTCCAGAAAAAGAGAGAAGGCAAAATCCAGGCTATCATAGGTTTGTAGGTTTTTTATGTAACTTCTCTTTTTTGTAGGTCTAATGTTTCTTTAATTCTTTCTATTTAGCTTCAGGTTGAATTAATTTTTGGTTCGGTTTTCTATATGCCCCTAGGTATGAAGCAATTAAGTATGACGAGCTTATTGTAGCTACTGAAATCTTGCAACCTTGAAGTCCAAAGAAGATATGGATAATCTCTTGATTATGTGTGTCTCTCGTTATCTTTTCAAGCAATCTCAATCATCAGCTTCAAAGAAGCACTTCTTTTTCTCTTACATTGGGGTAAGTTATAGTAGAATTTAAGTTTGGTTTTTATTTGTATTCGATTTTCTTCTATGTAATTGTTGTTTTTTGCTTTTTCGGGAAACCATTTTGACTGATGTTAGAGTTGAGATTGTAGCTAATGCATTTCATGGTGCAAATAGTGCGTTTGCAATGTGGAGAAGTAATCTGGTAAGTAGTTTTTTGTCTCTTCTTTTCAGCTCATTTCCCCTTCTTCTAGTTTGCCTCTTTTTCATGTTCTATTCATTGATGATGTATATTACTTTTGTTGTTGTTTTTGCAGCTTTTTTCCCTGTTGCTTGGGATCACCATTGGTTTACTTTCGTTGTTTGCTTGAAGGAGAGGGCATTCGCATTTCTTGATTTTGCTTATGGGCCAAAGTCTCATTTTCACCAGGAAGTTCGTGATGCAATGCTATTCAAAATTTAGTTCTTTTTTTTAGTGATTCATTCGATGTATCAAACTTTTATTTGTTAGTTAGACTAGTGATCTTTGTCTTCGATGCAGATTGAAAATTTCATAACCATGTGGGATCAGGTTGTGACTCCTGTCATGCGCAACCGTATTGACTTTGAAAATTTTGGTATTGTGTATCCTAGTGTTACTCAGCAAGATAATTGGTACTTCTTCTCTTTTCTCTTTCAGTGTGCCTTCTGTTAAGTTTCTTTTTGATTTTCTTATCATTAGGGTTTAATTTTATTTTATTGTCGTCTCATTTTTCAGCCATGATTGTGGTGTTTTCTCTATCATATATCTGAAGTATTGGACTCCTAGGACCCCAATTGGAAATATGTTTGGTCCTGCCAATATTGACAACATAAGAATTAGATTGGCTAATGAATTGTATTTCAGTACATTCAACAGCGTTGACAAGACTATTGTTACAAAATTCTTTGGTGATGTGAGTCTTACTACTTTTTTTTCTTTTTTCTGAATTTCCTTTGATGCTTACGTAATGTTTTATTCTTTGCCCACTTAAACTGAAGTGTTGGCCTATTTTTTTGTACAGGTGAAGGCTTAGAGTTTCTGGGAGATGCAATGGAAGATCGAAGGCTCTGCTTAGTTTTGAGATATAGATATTGTTTCTAGACGATTTTTTAGATTGTAATACTGCTTGCGACCATCTTGTTGTTGATGGTTTGGTGAAATGTTCTTCTTTGGTTTGTAAGCTGACAATATAGTTTTCCCGAATCAGTGACTCTTTTGTAATAGCATGCAATGTTATGTTCTACTGTCTGCAGTTGTTGCTTTTGTTCTTTCTGTTTATTTTCCTTTTATTTCTCTACCGTTGCATGTTTGTTTCTTATTCAGTTGAATGTTTGATACGTCTCCAACATATCTATAATTTTGATTGTTCCATGCTATTATATTACCCGTTTTGGATGTTTATGGGCTTTACTTTACACTTTTATATCATTTTTGGGACTAACCTACTAACCGGAGGCCTAGCCCGAATTGCTGTTTTTTTGCCTATTTTAGTGTTTCGAAGAAAAGGAATATCAAACGGAGTCCAAACGGAATGAAACCTTCGGAAGCGATATTTTTGGAACAAACGTGATCTAGAGGACTTGGAGTGGAAGTCAAGAAACAAGCGAGGCGGCCACGAGGGTGCCCGGCGAGCCCCCTATAGGTGGGCGCTCCCCCCACCCTTGTGGGCCCCTCGAGCGTCCACCGACCTACTTCCTCCTCCTATATATACCCATGTACCCTAAAAACATCAAAAGCGACCATGAAAAACTATTTCCACTACCGTAACCTTCTGTATCCGTGAGATCCCATCTTGGAGCCTTCGCCGGCACTCCGACAGAGGGGGAATCGATCATGGAGGGCCTCTACATCATCTCCAAGGCCCTTCCGATGAGTTGTGAGTAGTTTACCATAGACCTTCGGGTCCATAGTTATTAGCTAGTTGGCTTCTTCTCTCTCTTTGAATCTCAATACAAAGTTCTCCTTGATCTTCTTGGAGATCTATTCGATGTAACTCATATTGCGGTGTGTTTGTCGAGATCCGATGAACTATGGCTTTATGATCAAGTTTATCTATGAGAAATATTTGAATCTCCTCTGAATTCTTTTTATGGGTGATTAAGTTATCTTTGCAAGTCTCTTCGAATTACCAGTTTGGTTTGGCCTACTAGATTGATCTTTCTTGCAATGGTAGAAGTGCTTAGCTTTGGGTTCAATCTTGCGGTGTCCTTTCCCAGTGACAGCAGGGGCAGCAAGGCACATATTGTATTGTTGCCATCAAGGATAAAAAGATGGGGTTTATATCATATTGCATGAGTTTATCCCTCTACATCATGTCATCTTTCTGAATGCGTTACTCCGTTCTTAATGAACTTAATACTCTAGATGGATGCTGGATAGCGTTCGATGTGTGGAGCAATAGTAGTAGATGCAGAATCGTTTCGGTCTACTTGTCACGTACGTGATGCCTATATACATGATCATGCCTAGATAATCTCATAATTATTCGCTTTTCTATCAATTGCTCGACAGTAATTTGTTCCCCATCGTAATACTTATGCTATCTTGAAAGAAGCCACTAGTGAAACCTATGGTCCCCGGGTCTATCTCTTATCATATAAGCTTTCAATCTACTTTTATTAGCATCCTTTACTTTTCCAATCTATATCATAAAAATACCAAAAATATTTATCTTATCATATTATCTCTATCAGATCTCACTTTTGCAAGTGGCCGTGAAGGGATTGACAACCCCTTTATTGCGTTGGTTGCGAGTTCTTGTTTGTTGTGTAGGTGCGTGGTACTTTTGAGGAGCCTCCTACTGGATTGATACCTTGGTTCTCAAAAACTGAGGGAAATACTTATGCTACTATTGCTGCATCACCCTTTCCTCTTCAAGGAAAACCAACGCAAGCTCAAGACGTAGCAAGAAGGATTTCTAGAACCGTTGTCGGGGAGGTCTTCACTCAAGTCAAGACATACCAAGTACCCATCACAAACTCATATCCCTCGCATTACATTATTTGCCATTTGCCTCTCGTTTTCCTCTCCCCCACCTCACCCTTGCCGTTTTATTTTCCCTCTCTTTCCCAATCTCCTCTCTCTTTCGCTTGCCTTTTTGTTTGCTTGTTTGTTGGATTACTTGTCGCGATGGTGCAAGATAATACCAAATTGTGTGACTTTTCCAATACCAATAATAATGATTTCCTTAGTACTCCGATTGCTCCTCTTAATGATGTTGAGTCTTGTGAAATTAATGCTGCTTTGCTGAATCTTGTTATGAAAGATCAATTCTCCAGCCTTCCTAGTGAAGATGCCGCTACCCATCTAAACAACTTTCTTGATTTGTGTGAGATGCAAAAGAAGAAAGATACGAATAATGATATTGTTAAATTGAAGTTATTTCCGTTTTCACTTAGAGATCGTGCTGAAGTTTGGTTTTCGTCTTTGCCTAAGAATAGTATTGATTCGTTGAATAAGTGCAAAGATGCTTTTATCTCTAAGTATTTTCCTCCCGCTAAGATCATCTCTCTTAGGAACGATATTATGAATTTTAAACAACTTGATCATGAGCATGTTGCCCAATCTTGGGAAAGAATGAAATTGATGATTCACAATTTCCCTACTCATGGTTTGAATTTATGAATGATCATACAAATTTTTTATGCCGGATTGAATTTTGCTTCTAGAAATATTTTAGATTCGGCCGCGGGAGGCACGTTTATGGAAATCACCTTAGGAGAATCTACTAAACTCCTTGATCACATTATGGCTAATTATTCTCAATGGCATACCGAAAGATCTACTAGTAAAAAAGTGCATGCTATAGAAGAAATTAATGTTTTGAGTGGAAAGATGGATGAACTTATGAAATTGTTTGCTACTAAGAGTGCTTCTATTGATCCCAATGATATGCCTTTGTCTACTTTTATTGATAATAATAATGAATCTATGGATGTGAATTTTGTTGGTAGGAATAATTTTGGTAACAATGCTTATAGAGGAAACTTTAATCCTAGACCAGTCCCTAGTAATTCCTCTAATAATTATGGAAATTCCTGCAATAATTCTTATGGTAATTTTAATAAGATGCCCTCTGATTTTGAAAACAGTGTTAAAGAATTTATGATCTCTCAAAAGAATTTTAATACCTTGCTTGAAGAAAAATTGCTTAAAGTGGATGATTTGGCTAGGAACGTTGATAGACTTTCGCTTGATGTTGACTCTTTGAAACTTAGATCAACTCCTCCTAAGCATGATATCAATGAGTCTCTCAAAGCTATGAGAATTTCCATAGATGAGTGCAAAGAAAGAACCGCTTGATTGTGTGCTAAGAAAGATTGCTTTGTAAAAGCATGCTCTTCTAGCTTCCATGAAAATAATGATGAAGATCTAAAAGTTATTGATGTGTCCCCTAATAAATCTTTGTTTTGCAATATGAATCTTAATAATGATGGGACTGGAGATGAGTCAACTTTAGTTAAAATGTGTCCCAATGATTCGGAGTTTTTAGATCTTGATGCTAAATTTGGTAAAAGTGGGATTGGAGAGGTCAAGACTTTAAATATCATTGAACCCACTATCTTGGATTTCAAGGAATTTAATTATGATAATTGTTCTTTAGTAGATTGTATTTCCTTGTTTTAATCTGTGTTGAATTCTCCTCATGCTTATAGTCAAAATAAAGCTTTTACCAAACATATTGTTGATGCTTTGATGCAATCTTATGATGAAAAATTTAATTTGGAAGTTTCTATACCTAGAAAACTTAATGATGAGTGGGAACCTAGATTAAAAGTAAAGATCATGAGTGTTATGCTTTATGTGATTTGGGTGCTAGTGTGTCCACGATTCCGAAAACTTTATGTGATATTCTAGGTTTCCATGATCTTGATGATTGCTCTTTAAATTTGCACCTTGCGGATTCCACCATTAAAAAACCTATGGGAATGATCAATGATGTTCTTATTGTTGCAAATAGGAATTTGGTGCCCGTAGATTTTATCATTCTTGATATAGATTGCAATCTTTCATGTCCTATTATTCTTGGTAGACCTTTCCTTAGAACGATTGTTGCGATTATTGATATGAAGGAAGGGAATATTAGATTGCAATTTCCATTAAGGAAAGGCATGGAGCACTTTCCAAGAAATAAAGTTAAACTAACTTATGAATCTATCATGTGAGCTACTTATGAATTGAGTGCCAAAGATGGCATTACTTCGATCTATCCTCGCTTTTATGCCTAGCTTGGGGCTTTAAACAATAGCGCTAGTTGGGAGGCAACCCGATTTTATTTTTGTTTTTTGTTTTTGACTCTGTTTGGTAATAAATATTTCATCTATCTTCTGTTTAGATTAGTTTTCATGTTTTAATTAGTGTTTGTGCCAAGTAGAACCAATAGGATAACCTATGGTGATAGTTAATTTGATTCTGCTAAAAAACAGAAACTTTGCACACACGAAAATAATTTTAGTAATTCACGGAAACATGATTTTGCGTTGATTCTTTTTGATGTAGATCAATAGACAAATTCCCAGGACTTACAATCTTGGTAGGTTTTTTAGAGTTGCAGAAGTATTCGAGAGTTACAGATTGCTACAGACTGTTCTGTTTTTGACAGATTGTGTTTTTTGTGTGTTGTTTGCTTATTTTGATGCATCTATGGCTTGTATTATGTGGTATGAACCATAGAGAACATGGAATACATTAGGTTTAACACCAATATAAATAAATAATGAGTTCATTACAATACCTTATGTGGTGGTTTTTCTTTCTTGCACTAACGGAGCTTATGAGATTTCCTGTTGAGTTTTGTGTTGTGAAGTTTTCAAGTTTTGGGTAAAGATTTGATAGATTATGGAATAAGGAGTGGCAAGAGCCTAATCTTGGGGATGCCCATGTCACCCCAAGATATTCAAGTATAACCAAAAGCCTAAGCCCTCTTTCGTCTTCGTCTATCGGTAACTTTACTTGGAGCTATATTTTTATTCGCCACATGATATGTGTTTTGCTTGGAGCGTCTTCTATGATATTAGTCTTTGTTTTTTCTGTTTACCATAATCATCCTTGATGTACACACCTTTTGGGAGAAACCCACCTGATTGGAATTTATTAGAATACTCTATGTGCTTCACTTATATCTTTTAAGCTAGATAAATTTTGCTCTAGTGCTTCACTTATATCTTTTAGACCACGGTGGTGCTTTGTTTTGTAGAAATTGTTAATCTCTCATGCTTCACTTATATTATTTTGAGATTCTCTTAGAACAGCATGGTATTTGCTATGGTTATAAAATTGGTCCTAGAATGATGGGCATCCAAGTTGGGTATAACAAAAACTATCATATGAAGTGAATTGGATGCTATGATCAATTTGATACTTGATAATTGTTTTGAGACATGGAGGTGGTGATATTAGAGTCATGCTAGTTGGGTGATTATGAATTTAAAGAATGCTTGTGTTAAAGTTGGCAAGTCCCGTAGCATGCACGTATGGTGAAAGTTATGTAACAAATTTGAAACATGAGGTGTTCTTAGATTGTGCATCCTTATGAGTGGCGGTCGGGGACGAGCAATGGTCTTTTCCTACCAATCTATCCCCCTAGGAGCATGCGCGTAGTGCTTGGTTTTTGATGACTTGTAGATTTTTGCAATAAGTATATGAGTTCTTTATGACTAATTTTGAGTCCATGGATTATACACACTCTCACCCTTCCATCATTGCTAGCCTCTTCGGTACCGTGCATTGCCCTTTCTCACCTTGAGAGTTGGTGCAAACTTTGCCGGTGCATCCAAACCCCGTGATATGATACGCTCTATCACACATAAACCTCCTTATATCTTCCTCAAAACAGCCACCATACCTACCTATTATGGCATTTCCATAGCCATTCCGAGATATATAGCTATGCAACTTTCCACCGTTCCGTTCATCATCATGACACACATTATCATTGTCATATTGCCTTGCATGATCATGTAGTTGACATCGTATTTGTGGAAAAGCCACCATGCATAATTTCATACACGTCACTCTTCATTCATTGCCCATCCCGGTACACCACCAGAGGCATTCATATAGAGTCATATCTTGTTCTAGTATTGAGTTGTAATTCACGAGTTGTAGATAAATAGAAGTGTGATGATCATCAATATTAGAGCATTGTCCCCAAATAAAAAAAAGAAAAGAAAGGCCAAATAAAAAAGGGAAAGGCCAAATAAAAAAAGGAAGTCCCCAACAAAAAGAAAATAAAAAAGGGGGCAATGTTACTATCCTTTTCCACACTTGTTCTTCAAAGTAGCACCATGTTCTTCATATAGAAAGTCTTTCATGTTGTCACTTTCATATACTAGTGGGAATTTTTCATTATAGAACTTGGCTTGTATATTCCTACGACGGGCTTCCTCAAAATGCCCTAGGTCTTTGTGAGCAAGCAAGTTGGATGCACACCCACTAGTTTCTTTTGTTGAGCTTTCATATATTTATAGCTCTAGTGCATCCGTTGCATGGCAATCCCTATTCCTCATGTTGACATCAATTGATGGGCATCTCCATAGCCCGTTGATTATCCTCGTCAATGTGAGACTTTTTTTTCTTCTCCACACAACCTCCATCATCATATTCTATTCCACTCATAATGCTATATCCATGGCTCACGCTCATGTATTGCGTGAAAGTTGAAAAAGTTTGAGATTATTTAAGTACAAAACAATTGCTTGGCTTGTCATCGGGGGTGTGCAAGATGGGAGTATTTTTGTGTGACGAAAATGAAGCATGGACTAACTATATGATTTTGTAGGGATGAACTTACTTTAGCCATGTTATTTTGAGAAGACATGATTGCCTTGATTAGTATGCTTGAAGTATACTATTTCTTATGTCAATATGAACTCTTATTTTGAATCATTTGGTACTGAACATTCATGCCACAATAAAGAAAATTACATTGAGAATTATGCTAGGTAGCATTCCACATCAAAAATTCTGTTTTTATCATTTACCTACTCGAGGACGAGCAGGAATTAAGATTGGGGATGCTTGATACGTCTCCAACGTATCTATAATTTTTTATTGTTCCATGCTATTCTATTACCCGTTTTGGATGTTTATGGGCTTTACTTTACAGTTTTATATCATTTTTGGGACTTACCTACTAACCAGAGGCCCAACCCGAATTGCTGCTTTTTTGCCTATTTAAGTGTTTTGAAGAAAAGGAATATCAAACGGAGTCCAAACGGAATGTAACCTTCGAAAGCGATCTTTTTGGAACAAACGTGATCTAGAGGACTTGGAGTGGAAGTCAAGAAACAAGCGAGGCGGCTACGAGGGTGCCCAGCACGCCCCGTACAAGTGGGCGTGACCCCCCACCCTCGTGGGCCCCTCGAGCGTCCACCGACCTACTTCTTCCTCCTATATATACCCACATACCCTGAAAACATTGTAAGCGACCACGAAAAACTATTTCCACCATCGTAACCTTCTGTATCCGCGAGATCACATCTTGTAGCCTTTGCCAGCGCTCCGCCGGAGGGGGAATCGATCACGGAGGGCCTCTACATCATCTCCAAGGCCCTTCCGATGAGTTGTGAGTAGTTTACCACAGACCTTCGGGTCCATAGTTATTAGCTAGATGGCTTCTTCTCTCTCTCTTTGAATCTCAATACAAAGTCCTCCTTGATCTTCTTGGAGATCTATTCGATGTATCTCTTTTTGCGATGTGTTTGTCGAGATCCGATGAATTGTGGGTTTATGATCAAGTTTATATATGAGAAATATTTGAATCTCCTCTGAATTGTTTTATGTGTGATTAAGTTATCTTTACAAGTCTCTTCGAATTATCAGTTTGGTTTGGCCTACTAGATTGTTCTTTCTTGCAATGGGAGAAGTGCTTAGCTTTGGGTTCAATCTTGCGGTGTCCTTTCCCAGTGACAGCAGGGGCAGCAAGGCACGTATTGTATTGTTGCCATCGAGGATAAAAATATGGGGTTTATATCATATTGCAAGAGTTTATCCCTATACATCATGTCATCTTTCTTAATGCGTTACTCCGTTCTTTATGAACTTAATACTCTAGATGCATGCTGGATAGCGGTCGATGTGTGGAGTAATAGTAGTAGGTGCAGAATCGTTTCGGTCTACTTGTCACGGACGTGATGCCTATATACATGATCATCCCTAGATAATCTCATAATTATTCGCTTTTCCATCAATTGCTCGACAGTAATTTGTTCACCCACCGTAATACTTATGCTATCTTGAGAGAAGCCACTAGTGAAACCTATGGCCCCCGGGTCTATCTCTTATCATATAAGCTTTCAATCTACTTTTATTTGCATATTTTACTTTTCCAACCTATATCATAAAAATACCAAAAATATTTATCTTATCATATTATCTCTATCAGATCTCACTTTCGCAAGTGGCCGTGAAGGGATTGACAACCCCTTTATTGCGTTGGTTGCGAGTTCTTGTTTGTTTGTGTAGGTGCATGGGACTTTTGAGGAGCCTCCTACTGGATTGATACCTTGGTTCTCAAAAACTGAGGGAAATACTTACGCTACTATTGCTTCATCACCCTTTCCTCTTCAAGGAAAACCAACGCAAGCTCAAGACGTAGCAATGTTCTCTGAAATCAAGGTTCTTACCTAGTCCCCTTGTTGCTTATGTGTTTTTTTGTGTATAGGTTCTAGTTTTATTATGTTCCTAACAACTAATCTCTTCTTTAATTTCAGTGAAGGTGCACTATTCATTTCCTGGTAGGTTTCAATATCTGCAACTACAATCAACTTTTTGTCCTGTAATGTGAGCCTTTTGTACTTTACTCTTTCCCATTTATTTCCGTGTTCTATTTTATTATATTATCATTTTCGTACCTATTATTTTTTGTCTTTTTCTAATTGTTCTTTCATTTCGTATGTAGGAGTATGTTTGGTTTACTTCTTGTCAAGTTTCCCAAGTTTTTCTCAGTTGCTCCAACTTTGTAGTATGATGTACAGGTAAAATAATGCTTACTGATCATTAACTTTTTGTGTCTTTTGTATTGTACAGTCGTCTACTTGCCTTTCTGGAATTGCATGTATCATAGTTTAATGAAATTTTGAATTCAGCTAGGCTGTCTCAAATTAGGTTCCAACATAAGATACTGCTAGTACATTAGTAGTACTCCCTCTCACTCCTAATCTTTCCTAGTTTTCCTTCTAATCAGAAGATATTCATACTACATTTCTAGTATTCCCTCTCACTCCTAATCCTACTCTCATCTTTCTTCTGTCTTCTTTCCTTCCTCTCTCTACACCAGAGTTGTAATGTCCTCATATTTTGCTATCTTGTTTTCTTCATTCTTCCGGAGGTTCTCCTATAGGATTGTTTTGCGCCATCGTATTGTCCTTCCTCTTGTTGTTTCCCCTCTCCTTGCTTCCTTTGTTCTCTACACCTGTGTTCATTGTTCACTATTATTTTATTTTCTTGTAATCAAGTATATCTCATTTCAATATTTTTTTACTTACCTTTCTTGATATTCCTTGGGTTTGACTGCTTTGCTTGTTTCCTTTTTGGCTTGTTGTATTCCTTGTCGAGGTTTGTGCAATTCTTCACCATGTGACTTTCAGATCCGCAATGTGAGCATTTTTAGAACTTGTTTTGCTTTATTTCTTCGCGAATAGTTAGCATCCTTGGTCTGCCTTTGGTTTTCGCTATATCTGGGTCTTGTATTATGAATGATGGTGTTGTTGTTTCTCCCTCTCCTGCTGTTGGTGCGAATGTAACTGTTCTCGTTGCTACACTCTGTCCCTCATCCGTTGTTTCTTCTTCATCATCCATTTCACGGAGCCTTTTCTGTATCTTGTCTAATTCTCCCAGCAGATATTCATACTTCCTCTTCTTCTTTGAAGCTATTGATGCCACATGCACCATTTTCCCTGCCAACACATTGTACCTTAGTGTGGAGTTCTCTGCTGCAACAGCTGGTGTCTTTGTAATATCTAGCTTGTAGTCATTTTTCCTCGATCTATCAATGATGTATTTTTCTGGTATCTTCTCAATGTTGAGATGTATCATTACTCGAAGTATGTGTGAGCACAACAATCCATCTTTCTGGAATGTGCAACAAATGCAAGAGTATTCTTCTTCTTTCAATCCAACTTGCACTAGGTATAACCTTTTCTGGAGCTCCTTTAGAGGGTAGCTTTCAGCCTGGGTAACAATGTAGTATTTGTCCTTTTCTTGTTCAAAGACAAGCAAGCTTGTTGTATCTGCCATCTTAAACTAGAATTTTCTGAATATTCCAAGGTTGTACATCTCATGTGCTTGCCTTTCTATGTTGTACTTTGACCAAAAGGATTTCCTTGCAACCTTCTTGTTTCTGGAAACATGGTCACATTCTTCTTCCCTATCATGCACAACATCAAGTATCCGGTCATACTCTCCTAAAAAGCTAGTAGCACTAAATTTAGCCCAAACCCCTTTTTTGAAAAGGGCATTAGTTCCTTCACTTCTAGCTTAGTTTGAATGAATGAGAAGAACTTGTCCTTGAAATACACTAGTATGAACTTTTTCCTGCTTTCCCACGTGCCGCTGAAGTACTTTATGTGGTGTACTTGGTATTTCTCTATCATTTGTTGCATTCTATTTCAAATTCATCCACAGTCAAGGAGTTGTCCACAATGTCCTGGAAATCTTCATAGAGGCCTTCATTAGCTTGGAAACATGGCCCAACTTTCTCCTCTGCCTTTTTCTTGATGTGAAATAGGCAACTCCTATGGGTAGCATTAGGAAATACTTGTTCAATAGCTCCTTGTGATATGTCTCCAAAGTATCTATATTTTTTTATTGTTCTGTGCTATTATATAGTCCATCTTGGATGTCTATATGCATTTATATGCTATTTTAAATGATTTTTGGGACTAACCTATTAACCTAGAGCCCAGTGCCAGTTTATGTTTTTCCTTGTTTTTGAGTTTTATAGAAAAGGAATACCAAACGGAGTCCAATTGACCTGCCAATTTACAGCAATTTTTTATGGACCAGAAGAAGCCCCCGAAGAAAAAGAGTTGGGCCAAAAGAGTCCCGAGTCACCCACGAGGGTGGGAGGCGCGCCCTACCCCCAAGGAGGGTGTCCCTACCTCGTGGCTGACTTAGAGACCCCCCTGACGTGAAATCGACGCCAAAAATTCCTATAAATACAGAAACCCCTGAAAAGAAAATTAGATCGGGAGTTCCGCCGCCGCAAGCCTCTGTAGCCACCAAAAACCAATCGGGACCCTGTTCCGGCACCCTACCGGAGGGGGGAATCATCACCAGTGGCCATATTCATCATCCCGACGCTCTCCATGACGAGGAGTGAGTAGTTCAACCTCGGGGCTGAGGGTATGTACCAGTAGCTATGTGTTTGATCTCTCTCTCTCTCTCTCTCTCTCTCTCTCGTGTTCTTTATTTGGCACGATCTTGATGTACCGCGAGCTTTGCTATTATAGTTGGATCTTATGATGTTTCTCCCCCTCTATCCTCATGTATTGGATTGAATTTTCCCTTTGAAGTTACCTTATCGGATTGAGTCTTTAAGGATTTGAGAACACTTGATGTATGTCTTGCATGTGCTTATCTATGGTGTCAATAGGATATTCACGTGATTTACTTGATGTATGTTTTGGTGATCAACTTGTGGGTTCTGTGACCTTGAGAACTTATGCATAGGGGTTGGCACACGTTTCCGTCTTGACTCTTCGGTAGAAACTTTGGGGCCCTCTTTGAAGTTCTTTGTGTTGGTTTGAATAGATGAACTGAGATTGTGTGATGCATATCCTATAATCAAACCCGTGGATACTTGACGTGACATTAGGGTTTTGGTTGATGTGTGTCTTAAGGTGTTATTTTACTACGAACTCTAGGGCTGTTTGTGACACTTATAGGAATAGCCCAATGGATTGATCGGAAAGAATAACTTTGAGGTGGTTTTGTACACTACAATAATCTTTTTGGTTGTTCTCCGCTATTAGTGACTTTGGAGTGACTCTATGTTGCATGTTGAGGGATTGTTATATGATCTAATTATGTTATCGTTGTTGAGAGAACTTGCACTAGTGAAAGTATTAACCATAGGCCTTATTTCTAAGCATTGCAATACTGTTTGTGCTCACTTTTATCGCTTGCTACCTTGCTGTTTTTATATTTTCAGATTATAAAAATATATTTCTACCATTCGCATTACGCTTGTATCACCATCTCTTCGCCGAACTAGTGCACCTATACAGTTTACCATTGTATTGGTTGTGTTGGGGACACAAGAGACTCTTTGTTATTTGGTTGCAGGGTTGTTTGAGAGAGACCATCTTTGTCCTACGCATCCCACGGATTGATAAACCTTAGGTCATCCAGTTGAGGGAAATTGGCTACTATCCTACAAAACTTTGTGCTTGGAGGCCCAACACGAGTCTACAAGAAGAAGGTTGTATAGTAGACACCACCTTACATTGCCTTGTCGTGATCTATAATTATCGATATAGGATGCTTGCCTCCCATAGACATCAGGAATTGTTCAAACAACCAAGAAAACGTGTATTTTGTCTCATTGATAATGAATGCACAAGCAAACAAGTATGTGTTTCCATGTGGGGATATTCCCACAAAGGGTGCAAATGGTAAGTTGTACTTGTTTGTGAGGAATGTAGTGTCAAAACTGATGCAATCTCTACATATGTCATACATCATTCTTGACCTCACATCTGTCCAAAATAAGCTCCTCACTTTATTCTCTCCATCTAGCTCAAACGAGTAGCAAAAGCCAGGATTTTTTGATTGCTTCTTGTTGAACATTTGCACTACTTCCATCATGTCAGAGTTTGCGATGTGTTTGTTAATTATTGCTTCATAGTTAGTGACATGTTTCTTTGTGTAGAACAGATGAGCCATTCCTCCTCTCAAGTAAGTCAGGACAGCTACAATCCTTCTTGTTTCTAGGTTTGTGTGCTTCAAAACCCTTATCAAGCATTTCTCTTCATCTGACATGTACTTATGTGACCTGAAGAATCTACTGTTTGGTGTTAACTCATGGTTGTGTTCTAATTGTTGTCTTGTGATTTCCCATATGCCTCCTTTTTCTGATATGACCATTACGACTTTACAATCTGTTTTAGCTACGACTGTAGATTTTCTCATGGACAGTATGCATTCCTTATCTATTTCTTTTGTCTTGCCCCACTTGTTGCACTTCATAGTGATCCTTGTCACCTCATTGTTCCTTTTTTCCTTGCTGTTCTTGAGATTGCTACTATAGCCACTGAAAATCCTGCCACTTTCGAGTAGAATTTGAAATATTCCTGAGCTTCTTCCTTTGTTTTGAACTGCATGCCTAAATGTCACTTGAAATTACTGCTAGTGTTCATCAGATTTCCCTCTAATGCAACTTCTTGTTCATTTTGCAGGAATATTTCAATGTCTTCTTCATCGAGGAATTCATCGTCTGCTTGTTCAACTGAGTGTTCTGGTTCTTTTCTTTCTCCTTCTTCATCCCTGCCTGTGCTTGAGTTCGTGTTAGCCGCCGCACAACTGGGATCAACATCTTGAGGCTCCTACAACATTTAGGGACTTTGTTTTAGTTACTTTCTTCTGAAATGTTCTGCACTTCTTTTATCTGAATTTTGTGGTGTGTACCTCTTGCAGATTCATGTTCTAGAATAGGTTTGTGTCCCAGGGATAGGATTCTCCTCCCCCATCTTTGCTCGCTGGCATTTCTTGATGTAGGTCTACCTCCAGTGTCCGCAAAGTAAGTTTAATGATTGTTAGTGTGTTTTCCTTCGGCATTTTCTTGTAATAGTTATTCAGCTGTTATTTTGCTTACATTGTCATCTCTTGTTGTGATGAAACTGTCCTTTGTTTTACTCCTGGAGTTTTCGTAGATAGTTTTGGCAATGTTCGTAGATCCATCTCCTCAATGTACCTGCAAGGTTCATCACAAGTTTTTTTACACATCACCTGAAATGTACTGGGTATTTATTGTTTTTTGACTTTTACCTTGTATATAATGTTGGAATGAAGGAGCGCAGTGAAAGAAAATGTTTCCTGCATGATAATTGTGTTAGCCTTTTACCCTTTTATGTATATTAAACAAAGTTTTAGCAATTGTATCTCACATTTAGTATGAGTTCTTCCTGTGATAATCTCAGTAGATCCTCTTCAGTTATTGCCCTCATCATGGTCCTCTCCTTTCACATTTTGGAAAGTAGAATGTCAGTGTTAACATAATTATGGGCAAGAAAGCATATAGCAATAGATGAAAGTATTTTTGTAATGTCTGCATGCATTGGGAGAGGGGCAGGAGATAGTATGTGTGTGTACTGTATTTTTCTAGGGGTTTTACACTGCATTTTACTAGGTACTTACAGTAGATTTACAGTGGATTTTTTCTGGGTACTTATAGTGTAATTACCTAAGTACCTGTGGATTTTACAGTGCATTTTTCATTGTGGGATTTGTACTGGGTACTTGCAGGGTTGCGAGTTCAGTGAAGCCCGGAATATGTGGCAAGCGAAATTTGGTATTGCTCTGTAAGTTTCTATCATTTTTTCACTGTATTTTTGATTTTTCTAGTTTACTGAATGTTTCTGAAAAATGCAAAACTACAGTAAGAACCATCAGCTACACAACATATTACAGTGGAATTTTCTAGGTAGCTACAATGTTTTTTACAGTGTAATTTCTTTTGCACTTACAGTGTAAATTTTCCGAAAGAATTAACCCAAAGAATAAGCACAGTGAAATTTGGTATTGCTCTGTAATTTTCTATCATTTTTACACTGGATTTTTGACTTTCTAGTTTCCTTAATGTTTCTGAAAAAAGCAAAACTACAGTAAGAACCGTCAGCTACCCAACATTTTATAGTGGAATTTTCTAGGTAGCTAAGATGCATTTTAAAGTGTAATTTCTCATGTACTTTCAATGTAAATTTTCTCTAAGAATTAACCAAAAGAAGAATCACAGTGAATTTTGGTATTGCTCTGTAATTTTCTATCATTTTTACACTAGATTTTTGACTTTCTAGATTCCTGAATGTTTCTGAAAAATGCAATTCTACAGTAAGAACCATGAGCTACCCAGCATTCCTAAATTCTGCATTTTTTCTATTATTTTTGCAGTGTAATTTACTCTCTTCTTGCAATGTAATTACTTCATTTTGTCTACAACTATTTTTACACTGGAATTTAGGAGGAATTTACACTGTAAATTTACAGGATACAAGACTAGTTACATATGGATTTTAACTATAATTTTTTAGGACTTACAGTAGAATTTTGATGTGTTTCATCAATGTTTTCTGATGTTGATCTCTCCCCTATGTTTTTGTAGATGAAGGAAATTCTCAAGTTTATGTCAACGTAAGAGCCTAAGAGGTGAAAGAGAGATGATGTAGAGGAGTTGCTGACCTGTGGATCATGTTCTTCATCTCCTTGGTGATCAGCAGGTTCATCCCCGTCTCTTCCTGGGCGATCTCCTCCTCCCCGATCTATCATGGTCGCCTCTCCCTTTTCATGGGTGTCCCCAGATCCGGTTAGGTGAGATCTGTCTAGTGGTTCAGGACAGAGGGGCATTTTTTGTGGAGGTGGGTTTGGTATGTTGAGTGGTTTGCAAGCTTCAGCATGTATTGTCGTGATCCCTGAATAGGTGGTGGTTTTGTTTTGCTGGAGAAACTGGGTTAGATGGTTACCCGACCCGTTTACGTGTTTATTTTCTCCTTTTTGATGACTTCCCTGCTAGTACAGCTGTAACGTTGTCATTGGACAAGAAATTTGACTGTTTTCAAGAAGGAAAACAGTCAAATGTCAATTAGACAGTCCCTATTTTTAAGTTATATGATTCACGTAAATTCCTCGTATACACTGCGAAGCTCCGTATCTGCTGTGTGGTGTTGATCTTTTCTTGTGTAAATCATGTGCCGTTCTCGACATTGTACTCGCTGGTGCACTTCTATGTTGATGCAAATATGTGTTGGTCGCATGTTGTGTAAAAGATAGCAGGTCGGTCTGTACGGATGTTGTTTGTCATGTGATGTTTACAAGCTCCGCCACATCTTGTGCTTAGCTTTTTATGATTTTTTGTCCTGTCAATATGGAGTGTGACTAATGCACTTGCAGAGAGGAAGGCTAAGTGATAGACTTTTCTTTAAGAGTAGCTCTAGATTTCCTTCATCATGTTCTCCATGAAGAGAGGCAACTCTAATCATACTGTACAACTTAACATCCAACTAATTAACCTCAGTTAGTTGCACATGTATGAAAATACACTTCAAAAAAATTCTTAGTGCTGGTTTAACGCATATTTGTATGTCTGAGAGTGAGAGTAGCACCATCTGTGATATTTACATGGGTAATATTGTCCCTGGTCAGAAAAAAAAGGACAATAGTGATGTCCCAATTTCCTCAAGCATTCTTTTTATAATTTTTTTTGAGATGTGACAATTGATATGTGAAGTACACATCTCCTATGTAGAAATAGAAAATGCAGAGAAGGGATCTGCCAGGGAAATACAAACCTACAAAACATGGTATGTAGTATGTCCATCACTGCCAATCATTGTTTCAGATAGATGTTTGAGGGTCTTGTCACATGACTTTTGTCTCAATTAAAGCAGGAACGGAAGGCTAGAATAAGAAGCAGCTCCTGGAACCTGAGTTGTTGCCATCTTCCTACGACACCGTGTGGGTGGCTATGGTGCCCTTGCTGGGCTCTCCTCAAGTTCCATGCTTCCCACAGTGTGTTGAGTGGATCCTACAAAACCAGCAGAGCAATGGATCTTGGGGGCTCATCCAAAAGGACTCCTCCTTCAAGAAGGATGTCCTCTCATCCACATTGGCTTGTGTGCTGGCACTTAAGAGGTGGAATGTTGGCGGGGAGCATATCAGGAGAGGTATGAAGCAAAGATGAACTAACATTTTATTGTCTTGTATTTAATTTTACCAGACCAATGGCCTTGATGTGATGAAAATGGTACTAATAGGACTACGTTTCATTGGAAGAAATTTATCCACTACTACAGATGAACAGAGCGCTGCTCCTATAGGCTTCAATATCACATTTTCGAGTATGCTTAGCCTTGGGATTGAGATGGGATTGGAAATTCCCGTTGGACGAACTGATGTTGATAGGAATCCTCAGCTCCGAGAGGTGGAACTGAAAAGGTTTAACAAATCTAGCATGAAAATTGTGGTGTGGCTCCTTGGGTGGCGCGGTGTCGGGTGGCGAGGTGGCGACGGCGCTGCTGTTTGGCGGCTGGGCGTTGTAGTGGTTGGTGGCGATGTCCTCCCGGCCCAGATCTGGGCCCTTTTGGGCCCCATCTGGGTCTGGGCGGTGAGGGAGTCCTGGATTAGGGGGTATCCGGACAGCCGGACTGTGTACAATGTCCGGACTATTGAAGCGTGAAGATACAAGACTCAAGACTTCGGCCCGTGTCCGGATGGGTCTCTCCTTGGCGTGGAAGGCAAGCTTGGCAATCTGGATATTGTGTTTCCTTTCTTGTAACCGACTCCATGTAAACCCTAGCCCTCTCTGGTGTTTATATAAACCGGAGAGGTTGGTCCTTAGAAGGCCGATCACAATTACAATCATACCATCATAGGCTAGCTCTTAGGGTTTAGCCTCTACGATCTTGTGGTAGATCTACTCTTGTACTACCCATATCATCGATATTAATCAAGCAGGAAGTAGGGTTTTACCTCCATCGAGAGGGCCCGAACCTGGGTAAACATCTGTGTCCCTTGCTTCCTGTTACCATCAGCCTTAACGCACAGATCGGCACCCCTACCCGAGATCCGCCGGTTTTGACACCGACATTGGTGCTTTCATTGAGAGTTCCACTGTGTCGTCGCCACGAGGCTCGATGGCTCGTCTCGTCATCAAGGACGACATTACCTCGGAGGGAGCTCTGACTTTAGGCCAGACTCTCCGTCTCGGCGGCTTTATCATGTCCGCCCCATCGGCGGTAGCGCCGACGATGGCCTCTTGGGTCATCAATCGTAACCTTCAGAACTCGCCGAACAGATGGATCCGATGGAGCTCTCCTCCCTCAACGAGCTCTTCGATCGCATCGCCACCCTGGGAGTCGCTACAGACTATGACCGGATCGGGCTTAAACCCGACCAGAGGGACATTAGATCCCCGCCGGCCACCCATGAGATAGCGATAGTGGAGGAACCTCGCACGGACCGTCCCTCGACCTTGAGGACGAATTATGTCCAGATCATCGAACTCCCTGAGCCGAATACTTTCTCAAAGGAAGACATGACCCAGGTCCCGGACTTAGAATCGGACATCGGGCTGAAGAAGTTGAGCGATACTCTGGATCCCGAGCTATCAGGCTCGGGACATCCCACACCCCTAGGTGTCAGATCGGATCGGAATCCGGACTCAGCCAACAACACCTGGCCGGACTTAAACCGTATCTCCCACATCAGGCAAGAGTCCCAGGAAACCGTGCATCACTACTGGGCTCGGTTCCTCCTTGCGCTTAACGAGGTCAGGGACTGCCGCGAGGAGAACGTGGTCTCACTCTTCTGCAAAAACTGCAAGGACGAAGGACTCCTCAATGCTATAAGCCGTCGTGAGATAGAACGCTTCGCGGACTTGGCAATCATAGTACGGAAGTACTGTGCGATGGAAAGCGCATGGAAAACCCAAACAGAATTTTGGGATAATACTGCTCTCACCAAAACCTTTGTCCGCACTAAACGGGCGAACTCTCGTAAGTCATCCGATCCAATCACGCCTTTGGGTACATGAAGCTCAAGATGCCCGGGCCCAACGGAATCATCACTCTAGCCAGTGATCCGGACGTCGCACTTCACGCCGAAAATAAAACTGCAGCACTAGCCCTGGAAGCATTATCCGAGGCCCTAGCGGCCGAAGAGTTAACAACACTGTGGGCCACCATCGATAGGGACGACGTGATACTCGACAAGCGACCCAAGTCCACCTCATTCAAACCTGCAGACGAGATAGTCAAATTCCAAGTCCATCCAACGGACCCCATGAAGACAGCTTCCATGAGGACACAGTTGAGCCCCACGATGGATGCCGCACTGCAAGATTTCTTATGAGAAAATTGGGACATTTTCGTCTGGCACCCATCGGACATGTCGGGCATCCCACGCAGATTGACCAAACACAGCCTCAATATTCCAAAAGGATATAAACCGGTCAAGCAGACCCTAAGGCGATTCTTGGAGCCCAAACGACAAGCAATGGGCGAGGAGTTGGCCAAACTACTCGAGGCCGGATTCATCAGGGATATCAAACATCCGGATTGGTTGGCAAATTTGGTAATGGTACCAAAGAAGGACAAATCCTGTCACCTATGCATCGACTTCAAAGACCTCAACAAGGCTTGCCCCAAGGATCCCTTTCCCCTCCCTCGCATCGATTAGATTATCGATGCCACAGCTGGACATGACTCGCTGTGTTTTCTCGACGCATACTCTGGATACCATCAAATAAAGATGGCAGAGTCCGACCAAGCTGCAACAGCTTTCATAACGCCATACGGCCCTTTTTGCTTCAACACTATGTCTTTCGGGCTCAAGAATGCCGGTGCAACCTATCAACGCATGATTCAAACATGCCTGGAAAAACAAATCGGCAAAACAGTGGAAGCATATGTGGATGACGTGGTCATAAAAACTAGACACGTCGAAACCTTAATAGATGACTTTAGACTTACATTCGATAACCTTCGGACATACGACATTAAGTTGAATCCGGAAAAATGCGTCTTCGGCGTCCCCTCTGCGAAACTGTTGGGCTTCATTGTTTCCAATAGAGGAATTGAAGCAAATCCGGCAAAAATCCGAGCTTTGTCACAGTTGGCTATACCAACAGATCTCAAGCACATCCAAAAGCTAGCTAGATGCATGGCCGCTTTGAGACGCTTTATCTTCAGGCTAGGAGAAAAGGCATTGCCTCTTTACCGCCTCCTTCGGCGCACCGAACACTTCATATGGACGGATGCAGCCGCGGCTGGAATCGATGAAATAAAGACCTTACTGGCCAGTAATCCAGTCCTAACAGCACCAAACATCGGCGAGCCTATGCTACTGTACATAGCGGCAACACATCAAATTGTAAGCGCAATACTCGTCGTCGAACGAGAGGTTGACGGATACAAATTCCCGCTCCAAAAGCCGGTTTATTACGTATCCATAGTCCTCACTCCATGCAAATCCCGATACCCACACTATCAAAAAATAGCATATGCGGTCTTCATGGCATCCCGGAAGCTGCAACACTACTTTCAAGAGTGCTCGATTACAGTAGCCTCCGAAGTACCACGCAATGACATAATAAATAACCGTGACGCTACGGGCCGGATTGCTAAATGGGCCATCGAGCTCCTTCCATTCAACATAATATACAAACCACGGCGGGCCATCAAGTCACAAGTGCTGGCCGACTTTGTCGCCGAATGGATGGAAGCTGAACTCCCTAAAGAGTACGGCGCATACTCTAACTGGATCATGCACTTTGACGGCTCTAAAATGTTGGCCGGATTGGGAGCAGGTGTAGTCCTGACATCTCCCACCGGAGACACGGTCCAGTACGTCCTCCAGATATTATACACAGACTCCAACAATGCAGCCGAATATGAGGCTATGTTGCATGGTCTTCAGATGGCAGTCTCTATGGGCATCCAATGCCTGGAAGTGCGAGGGGATCCGAACCTCGCAATATCACAAATAAATGGAGAATTTGATGCCAAGGATCCAAAAATGGCAGCCTACCGTAATGTCGTCCTAAAAATGTCAGCGCGGTTCGAGGGGCTCGAATTCCACCATGTGGCTCGAGAAAATAATCAAGCAGCGGACGTCCTCGCCCGCATCGGTGCCAAACGCGACCCTGTCCCACCTAACACATTTCTGGAAAGGCTGTTCAAGCCATCCGTAGTATGGGAAGGGGAGTCCGGCAGTACCAGCACGGATCCGAACACACCCCCAGATTTCGAACCATCAGACAAAATCGGAGGCTCTGCCACCGAAATAACATCTTCGGCCCACGAAATCATGGCCGTAATTGCCCCGTGGACTAAGCCTTTCTTGTCCTACCTATAGAGGCAGGAGCTCCCCAAAGACCAAAACGAGGCACGCTGCATAGTCCGGCATTCTAAAGCTTACAAAGTCCACGAAGGGGAACTCTATAAGAAAAGCGCGACCGGAGTGCTCCAAAGCTGCATCTCCGAAGAGGAAGGGCGGCAACTCTTGGCTGAAATCCATGCTAGATTGGGCAGACACCACTCCGCGGATCGAGCGCTAGTTAGCAAAGCCTTCCGCACAGGCTTCTATTGGCCGACGGCCCGAGCAGACACATAGGATCTTGTCCAACATTGCGTGAGTTGCCAGCTATTCGCCAATCAGAGTCATATGCCCCCTACCGCTCTCCAAACAATCCCCATAACTTGGCCCTTCGCGGTCTGGGGGCTGGATATGGTCGGACCCCTTAAAGGGGGAAGCCATAAGAAAAAATACTTATTGGTCATGGTGGACAAGTTCACCAAATGGATAGAAGCCAAGCCAGTTAAAACGGCCGAATCCGGACCAGTAATAGACTTCATATCCGGGGTCGTACACCGATACGGTGTCCCCCACAGCATCATCACTGATAATGGCTCAAATTTCACAGCCGATGAAGTGAAAACTTAGTGCGGCAAAATGGGCATTAAGCTCGACTATGCTTCCATCTACCACCCCCAGACAAACGGCCAGGTCGAACAGGCAAACGATCTCATCATGAGCGGCATTAAACCCAGACTAGTGCGATCTTTAACAGAATCGGATACGCACTGGGTGGAGGAGCTCGACTCCGTACTCTGGGGGCTGCGGACCACACCGAATCGCACCATCGGATATACACCATTTTTTATGGTGTACGGTGCGGAAGCAGTACTACCCTGCGACATAATACATGATTCGCCACACGTACGCATGTACGAAGAGAAGGAAGCCGAGTTAGATCGGCAGGATAACTTGGATGCCCTAGAGGAGGAGCGCGATGTTGCAAAAGCCCGTTCCGCATTCTATCAGCAGCAGGCTCGACGATATCAAAGCAGAGAAGTGCAGGCCAAAACTTACAATATTGGCGAGCTCGTTCTACGCCTACCGGAGAAGAAGAAGGACAAACTCAAACCCAATTGAGAAGGTCCCTTCGTCATTGACAAATTTCTCACCGGAGAACCGTACCGCTTACGTAATGCATCGGACAACAGACTCGAGCGAACCCATGGAACGCGGCCAGACTCCGGAGATTCTACACCTAACGCCGAACTCGGTGTTCGTCTCCCTACTCACCCTTTTTACTTACGCTCCACCCCACTTTTCCTTTCTCGACCTTTTTTCCCTTCACACAAAGTACTTAATACAGTGCGGACCCCCAGATTATTCCGGCCGCACTATGTGTGTAAGAAATACCCGGGGACTTCCTATTCGAAAGCTAAACATAATTACTTTAAATGGCTTTTCGCCAATCACATATGCGTTCTTTTTCCATATGTGCCTTTTCTTCACCATTATATGCATCGATATGACTTAAGATGTGGCCAAGCTAGGTTGCCTGGCTCTTGTGTTTATGTCCTGCATTCCCGTTAATTCGGCTAGGGCATAAGGGGAGCACCTCTGCGATTGTTACTGCCAGTTCAGCCGGATGTGTACATCAGACTGGGTGAAGCCAAAAGCTAGTTTCCTTAAGAGAATATTCGATCAGTGAACAAAGGATGTATTCGTTGGTTACAACAAAAAAAACCCAGAAGTTTTGTATCCTGCGCCATCGTTCGCAGTCCGGACATGTGCATTGACACATGCATACCCAGGGAATGGAACCCCTAACGGAACTATTCTCCCTGGAAGATGTTTCTTACTACCCATGTAATATAACATAACTAGTTGGGTACTTGTCTGTTCAAGCACTTATGACCCCTACGCCTGGTCTCCATGCATACCCCGGTTTTGTATAACCGAGCGGGTATTCAGACACACCCCGGACTATAGGATCCGGGGGCTGAAGCGAAAAGGTCCGCCATGACAAATGATTTTAATCCGGCTAGGGGCTACTTATGCCCATTAAATTACACAGTCACCTGGACTAATCATATTCCTCCTCAATACCATCTAACAGGCTATCTAGCTAACAATCCCGTTGAGAATACTTAGCGGCTAACGCTACCTGGTCGTATACCAGACTTACGGGAATTTCTTGCCCATCGGGCCCCGCCGGTCCTACTTCGGCCATATGGTTCAGGTCCAGCTTGGTGTAGCGTGTCTTCACCATTGCCCAAGCTTCTCTTGCACCTTGCCGGCAGGCTGATATCTTCCACAGACAGAAGCGCCACCGGGATCCTTGAAGTAGGTCCGCAAGCTCTCCCATGCCATTCGGCAGGAGGCTTGATGGCCACAAGGCCTGAGCAACGCCGTGCATCACCTGCCGAACACGCTCGTGCAACTGCGAAAGTTCCTGCAGCAAATCACTTGCAGATGAGGGCATCTCCTCTTCAGGGCGACTTGTTAACATTCTTGCAAGCAAAATTCCTTCAAAATACTTCCTCGCCGAACTATAATTTACTTCGTTTGAGCACTCACCATAGATGCCGCGTCGAAGCCTGTTGTTCTCCTTCACGGAGTTCGCCAATTGAGAGCGGACGTCCTTTAATTCGACGTCCAGCTGAATATTGGCATCTTGTAGCTTGTTCCTCTCTTGCACCACTTGGGTAAGGATGCGCTCACCAACCTTTAGCTGCCTTTTGACATGCGAGTCGTCATCCGTTACGCCCTCCGGATTCACTCCGGGATTGTCTGCAGAATTTTCTGTTAGACTAATCACACCAGCCATTTACTAACTGGTACATCTGCGTACAATGGAGACCAGCATTACCAGAGGGGGCCTTCTGGGATTCCTCTAACTTGGCAACCGCGTCCATCAGCTGGGCCTTACATGCCTCCAGCTCCTGAGCCAATATTTCATTCTTGTCAACAAGGACCTGTTCATAAATTGATCCTTCAAACAGTTGTCCCAACTATTTCAACTCTCAGGGGCTACTGCTATATATACTTGTTAAACTTTCTTACCCGTATATCTTTGGTGTACTAGTTCGTCGCTTGGGCAAGCCCGCCTCGAGTAGCTCCGACGTATGCGTCTGCCGAATTGAAGGCATTAAAAGCCTCTTCAGAAAAGATGTTGTTCCGAAGCACGACCCTCTGGCGCCGGTGATTCATGGCGCTCTCCACTTCGGAGTTCATAGCCGAACACATATCCACATCCTCTGTCGAAGAACTGTGCGGTACTGGCCCCGTGTCCGCCTCCGCCCTCAGAGCCGGTTCTGGAACCCGGCTGGTGGAGGCGTGATTGGCGGGATCCCCGGACATATTCCGGCTACTTCTCTTCCTGCCAGACATAAAGGGAGCTGTCATATTTCAAACACTATAATCGCAGGACAGGTTATCACTTTACCTCTGCAGTGGTGTGTCGACCCTCACCGACTTCCTCTTGAGCCTGCCCGATCTGGACGTATGTGGTTGACGAGTCCCTAGGGGCTCGGCCCCGTGCTCCGACCGTCGTCTCTGCAAAATAGCACGACGCCTTAAGGGTAAGGCATGATGCCTGGGGGGAGTCCTCCTCAGAGGATAGGGTTTTTTTTTTAATTCAGCTTACAAGTGACACAGGGAGCAGTCTGGGATAGTCGGCTCTAATGGCCAGTAAGGCACCATCCCAACTCGCTTGATAAAATACCCCGTTGACAAGCTCCATGGTAATATCCGGGTCTTCTTTGAGTCCCGGATCTAGGGCCCTTCCGGGGTCCTCTGGCTGCGGGGAGGGGATGAAGATTCCTTCTACAGCCCTCCTTAGTTCCTGTTCGGAAACATCAATGCAGGCAATCTTAGCAGAAGAACGCTGGAGTAAGCGAAGCATGGAAAAGAATGGCAACTTACCCACTCTGGGGGTTGTACATGGGGAATCCATCCCGTGTTTTAATGCGGAGGAATTCCTCCTCTTCCCCTTTGTACAAATCGGACAATATCCTCGCCAAAGCGGCGGCGGAGTCCGGACCCTTACGGCCGCAGCGGGTGGCGTCGTCTTCCCCGTTGAAGTGCCACATGGGATTCCCCCAATATTGAAGCGGTTGCACTCCCCGCCTTATACATATTGCCATGACCTCAACTATCGTCAGTCCGGATTTAGCCAGTAGCCTTATCCTGTTCATCAGGGAGTGTATTTCCCTTGTGTCCTCTTCTTGAGGGCCCCGGGGGCGCCAACTTAGGCGTGCCCTTGGCGGGGCGTTGCTGAACTTGGGGAGACCCGTCCGGACTGTATCCGAAAGGGGAACGTCATCTATATAGAACCACTCTGAAGGCCAGTTTTCTGGTGCCTTCTCAGGAGTGCCGGATAGGTATCCGGTCTCGGCAATGCTCCATACTTCGGCCCCGCCCACTTGGCATACGGATTCTCCCTGGGTGCGGGGGACGAGGCAGAACAACTTCCTCCATAATCCGAAGTGCGGATCGCAGCCTAAAAACAGCTCACAAAGGGCGACGTACCCCGCTATGTGTAGAATGGAGGCAGGGGTAAGGTTGTGTAACTGGAGGCCGTAGAACTCCAGGAGCCCGAAGAAATGGGTGGTTAGGAAACCCGACGCCCCTCAACAGATGCGGGATGAGGCATATACGCTCCTCTGGAGATGGATTGGGAGATCCCTCTGCTTGTTCCCCCCGTCATAAGTAGCTATTCCAGCTCGGACATGGACCATGAACACCGGTGGGAGAAACCCTTGGGTTTGTAACTTTATCAAATGGCTATGGGGAACTGAGCACTCTCCCCAATCCGCCAACTTAGAACAAGAAGGGCGAGCAAAGGAGTTGCGACGGCCAGCCATGTTGGAATGGTTTTTCACGGATTGCTCTATTGGATGCTAGCTCTGGGAGGGAGGGTGTGGTTTGGATCTGAGAATCCCCGTCCCTTCAAATAGACGGTCAGCCCGGAGGATTGAGGGTGGCAAATGCAAAAATGCCTCGACTCCTCGCATTCGCTCGACACGTGGAGATGGTCATTATTGAGGCACTGAAGCCGAGGAGCACAACATTGATTGGAGGTTGGACACTATTCGTCATAACATGTACTTTGGAGTATTCGGAGGAGGAACCTGCCTTGCAATGCTGAAGACAATACTGCACGCCGGACTCATCGTCATTGAAGCCTGGTTCAGGGGCTACCGAGGGAGTCCTGGATTAGGGGGTATCCGGACAGCCGGACTGTGTACAACATCCGGACTATTGAAGCGTGAAGATACAAGACTCAAGACTTCGGCCCGTGTCTGGATGGGACTCTCCTTGGTTTGGAAGGCAAGCTTGGCGATCCGGATATTGTGTTTCCTTTCTTGTAGCCGACTCCATGTAAACCCTAGCCCTCTCCGGTGTTTATATAAACCGGAGAGGTTGGTCCTTAGAAGGCCGATCACAATTACAATCATACCATGATAGGCTAGCTCTTAGGGTTTAGCCTCTACGATCTCGTGGTAGATCTACTCTTGTACTACCCATATCATCAATATTAATCAAGCAGGAAGTAGGGTTTTACCTCCATCGAGAGGGCCCGAACCTGGGTAAACATCTGTGTCCCTTGCTTCCTGTTACCATCAGCTTTGACGCATAGATCGGGACCCCCTACCCGAGATCCGCCGGTTTTGACACCGACATTGGTGCTTTCATTGAGAGTTCCACTGTGTCGTTGCCACGAGGCTCGATGGCTCGTCTCATCGTCAAGGACAACATTACCTCGGAGGGAGCTCTGACTTTAGGCCAGACTCTCCGACTCGGCGGCTTTATCATGTCCGCCTTGTTGCGTCATGTTGCGTCAACCAAGATTTTCTAGCTTTGGCTATTCAAGATTTTGATTTTTCTCAATCTATTTACCAGGATGAACTCCGGCATCTTGAATGGTAATCTAACATTTTTGATCTCTTGCCTTATTAACTTTCTTTCTTAGAAAACTTCCAAATTTTGTGGCAACAGTTGGGTGAAAGAGAGCCGCCTGGACCAGCTACAGTTTGCACGTCAGAAGCTGTCATATTGTTATCTCGCTTCTGCTGCTACCATATTCCCCCCTGAACTATCTCATGCTTGCATGTCATGGTCAAAAAATGGAGTGCTCACAACCGTTGTTGATGATTTCTTTGAAGTTGGAGGATCACAAGAAGAACATCAAAACATCATAGCATTAGTTGAGAAGTAACCACCTTGGTCCTTCATTTTGTAAGTAGAGTTGGTTTCTCGCGCATTGCTAACAAGTTATGATCCCTGATTGCTAATGTTAATCTTAGGTGGGATGGGCACTCCAAAGATGAGTTCTTTTTTTGGAAATGGAGGCATGCCCCCGGCCTCTGCATCATGATGATGCATGCGGCCCTCTTATTAATAATCCAAATAGTATCATCATAAAGGTCTTACAGCTCGCAAACAGAGCGAAACAAAGTAAAATACGAAAAAAATACAAGCGGACAATGACAACCGATACAGTAATAAAAAGGATAAGCTCCCTAGACTCCTATCCTGTTATGCGAGCGCCATCCGAGCCGGTTGAATATATCCCGAGCCACCATCTCCCATTGGTTGCACCCAGTAACCAAAGGCTCCCTGGAGTCCATAAGAGTGAGTAAGGACCACATACGGATAGCTCTGAAGATAACCTGCAAAAAAGTTAAGTTGTGTTGTCTGTTAAAAATCATATCATTCCTGCAGTTCCATATAGCCCATAATAGCGCACATATTCCAATCCGAATACGAGCTGCAGTAATCTATTCAACCCCAGCTAACCATGTCCCAAACAAAGACGCAATATCTATTGGAGGATTGATAATTGAAAGCTATATGAATTGTTCTCCAAAGTAACTTGGCAAGTGAGCATTCAAGAAATAAGTGTTGTATTGTTTCATCATGAGCACAGAAACAACACCGTGAATTGCCTACTCATCACCTCTTAATTAAGTTGTCCTTTGTGAGCATTACTTGCTTTTGGACAAACCACATGAAAATTTTAATACGCAAAGGAACCTTAACCTTCCATATGTGTAGTAACCTTGAAAGGGGGCCAGAATTAATCAGATTTGTATAAAATGATTTCATCATAAACATCCCATTCTTAGTTAACTTCCATTGTGTTGAATCCGGCAGGTCAGAGAGTTGAACTTCAATCAATCTCTGAAACAAGTGCATCCAGGTTGTCCATCTCTCACCCACTAATGCATGTTCGAACTGGATGTTGAAGGGAATAGTTTGAAGGACGGTACCTACGTAATCCTCCTTACGTTGCACAATATTATAAAGGGTAGGATATTGTATGGCCAGAGGCGTCTCTGCTAACCACGTATCCTCCCAAAATCTTGTTGACATCCCGTTGCCAACCAAGATTTTGACCCTACGAAAGAACATGTCCTTCGTTCTCATAAGTCCCTTCCAGAACGGCGAGTTAGTCAGTCTCATGATAACCTGGGCTAGTGTTTTCGAGTGTAAATACTTATTGTGCAAGATTTGAGACCACATGCCCTTCAGCTCTGTCTCTAACCTGTACAACCATTTGCTCATATATAAGGCATTTATTCTTAATTTCCAAGTTCTCTATACCGAGACCCCCTTGGTCTTTAGGTCGGCAAAGGATATCTCACCGTGCGAGACGATATTTCCTCTTGGCCTCATCAGACTGCCAAAAGAAATGAGATCTAAAGAAATCAAGTCGCTTTTGGACCCCTTTCAGAATTTTGAAGAACGAAAGTAGAAACATCGGCATACTAGTCGGTACTAAGTTAATCAGTACTAGCCGACCTCCATATGGCATCAGCTTGCCCTTCCAGCAGCTGAGTTTTTTTTCAATTCGTTCTTCAATACAATTCCATTCTTTATTAGATAGCTTACGGTGATGAATCGGGATACCCAAGTAACTGAATGGTAAATCACCTAATTCACATCCGAACAATTGTCTGTAAGTGTGTTCCTCGTCTTTGGCCTTCCCAAAACAGAACATCTCACTCTTATGAAAATTAATTTTTAAGCCAGACATTTGTTCAAATAGACACAAGATAAGTTTTATGTGCCTTAGCCATGTCATGTTCCATGATTAAAATAGTGTCATCAGCATATTGTAGAATGGACACCCCTCCATGAACTAGATGAGGAACTGGACCCTCTACATGGCCATGCTGCTTGGCCCTACCAATAATGACGGCCAACATATCTGCCACAATATTGAACATAAGAGGTGACATGGAATCCCCTTGTCACAACCCCTTATGCGTCTGGAAATAGTGACCTATGTCATCGTTCACCTTAATTCCAACACTACCTTTCTGGACTTGAGTATCCACTTGGTTCCTCCGAGTTTCATTAAAACCCTTCATGCGCATTGCCTGCTGTAGAAAAGGCCATTTTACTTTATCATAAGCCTTCTCAAAATCCAATTTGAAAATAACCCCGTCTAATTTCTTCGAGTGAATCTCATGAAGCGTTTCATGTAGGATGACCACCCCTTCCAGTATGTGTCGTCCTGGCATAAACGCTGTCTGGCTTGGTTGAACCATTGAGTGAGCAATTTGTGTCAATCTATTGGTTCCGACCTTTGTGAAATTTTTGAAACTCACATTCAGCAAACAAATGGGCTGGAATTGTTTGATCCGAATAGCCTCATCTTTCTTAGGTAGCAACATTATCGTACCAAAGTTGAGGTGAAACAACTCCAAATGGCCATCGAAAAAATTGTGAAACATGGGCAAAAGATCATCTTTAATAATATTCCAACATTTCTTATAGAATTCAGCTGGAAACCCATCTGGTCCCGGTGCTTTATTCAGCTTCATTTGGGTTATGGCCTGATGAACCTCTTTTTTAGTAAACGGTGCGGAGAGAACATCGTTCTCTGCAGCCTGTAATTGAGGTTTATCATCAATCACATTCATCAAGAGATACTATGGTTGTATTCGGGGGTCCAAAAAGTTTGTTATAATAATTAGAGATATATGCTTTCAGATTTTCATGTCCCACTATTGTCCCCTCATCCTGTTCAAGCTGTATGATCTTCTTCTTCCTATGTTTACCATTTGCAACCATATGGAAGAATTGTGTATTTCGTCCCCTTGGACAACCTCAAGCGTTTGTGCATGCAACGCCCACTTGAGCTCCTCCTCTCTCAGGAGAGCATGTAGGCCTTGCTCAGCCTCAGACCTGGTTCGATGCTGATTAACGGAAAGAAGAGTGGTTTCAGCCTTTAAGTCTAGTGCCTCAATCAGTTGAGTAAGACGCTCTTTTTCCTGTTTGTAAATCCCACTCTCATTTCTGGCCCAACCTCTCAGAAATTGTCGGAGATGTCTAATTTTATTTTGCCATCTCCCGACATGTGTCCTTCCTGTAACCGGCTTAGCCCATTCGCGTGCAATCATCTCCATAAATCCTTCTCGCTCAAACCATCCTTGCTCGAAGGAGAAGATATTTTTATTTGCCACATGGGTAGCCTCACCCAAGTCTAAAAGGATTGGTGTATGGTCCGAGATCGCTCTCTACATTGCATGGACCGACACCAATGGATACTTTTGTTCCCACTCCACACTAGCAAGTACCCTATCCAGCTTTTCATAAGTCGGAATAGGTAACGAGTTGGCCCATGTAAACTGTCTACCAGTGAGCTCTATTTCTCTCAAATTGAGACTCTCGATAATCATGTTAAACATCATAGACCAACGTCCATCAAAATTGTCATTATTCTTTTCTTCTCTCCTCCTGATGATTTTAAACCCCCCCCCAACTTGTATTGGCAGATTTTCATCTCCACAAATCCGCACCAGATCAGCCAGAAAGCCAGGTTTAAATTCAGGTTGTGCTGCCCCATATACAGCAACTAGCGACCATTGGAACCCATCCAGTTTTGATCTTACCCTGAATTTAACTGAAAAGTCTCCCTGAACCACATTAATCACCTCTAATGTCTCACAACGTACTCCTAGTAAAATCCCGCCAGATCTTCCTCTAGGAGGTAAAATGTGCCAGTCAAAATCGATACCACAGGAGAGGGTTTGGAGGAACTGTGATGTGAAATTATCTCATCCAGTTTCCAAAAGTGCAATGAAGTCTAAGTGTTTCTCTAATGTTGTCTCTGCTAAGGATCTTTGTTTAGCCAAGTGAGCTAGACCTCTGCTATTCCAAAAGAGACCTTTCATATATCATCATGAATTTTTTTCTTAAGCTTAACTCTAGCACTTCTGCGTACTGCCGAAGTAGGATATATTTTCCGCTTCCAGGGCTGTTTGGGCTTCTCCTCAACACCCTGCGGGAAATTAGGATTGTCTACAACAGAGAGTGCACCCTCCATCAAGAGAGGCTCTACCATATATATGGTCTCCAAACCTCCTCATCCTCAGCCTCCACACTAGGCAACAGATTATTACATATGTTTGCGAGATCAGCAATTCCTAAATTGTTCATGTCATTGTCATTCATAGGTTTGATAGATGCAAGATTACGAATGATCTCAGAAGCCCTCTCTACTTCCAAGTCTAAAAGATCATTAACGGATTTGACGACCTCAGTTTCATTTGATCCCAAAGAAATTCCTAAGTCATTTGCCTTATCAACGATTTCATTCTCAGAGAAGTGTAAAATTGAACAACTTTTATCAAAAGAAGCACCTGTAGTAGCCTCGGCATGACGAAGCATGGCATCCCTCTTAGCATGCGCTAGCTGCAGATCGTCCGCATCCGGCTGTCCCTGGATCCGGTTGCTTACACACCTGCTAGACGTCACCGGATCCGCTATCCCGCCGAAAGCAATAAGCTCCTCCGTCGTCCTCTCTCGAGGGGTACGGTCACGACTCCCACGCCCCTCACTTATCGTCGGTGAAGGAGGGTAGGGCGTAGGAGAGTGGGCCTTGGCCGCAGAGGTCAAGGGGGAAGAGGACCATGGAGGCGCCTGCTCACTAGTCTCGTTCCCCCTTTCCCCACCAGAACATCTCGTCTCCTGGCCAACCTGCAAGGTGCAATCCTT
>NC_057798.1:645523793-645535976 GCF_018294505.1 Triticum aestivum | reverse complement strand
CAGCTCGCCACTTTGGATGGAGCGGTCCTGTGAAGGGGTTGCAGCACGGGACTCCTTCCCACACTTCACCCCCACCTCGACCGGTGAAGCCAGTGTGGGAAGAACGCCATAGACCTCTTGTCCAGGCGCCCCTCCCAAAGAAGTGAAGTCGGGCGCAGGTAGCTGGGTGCTATGGGCCTCCTGCCCACGGGCCCCCCACCCACGGCCAACCCAGCAGGGTCTACCTACCACCGGGTGTGGAATCTGTAGTCGTTGCCTCGCAGGCCAAACTCAGCACTGGTGGCAGCTCAAGTTCCATCGGTTCATCTGCGTTGACGCTGGTGCTCCATAACCGACTAGGAGCCGACCTCAGTGCAAACGAACCAAAACTAAGTGTGTTCATCGGAGTAGTGGACGGGGGTGCCTCTTTGGTACAACTGTCTACCTTATCTGGTTGGGCAGTAGGCCCCTTGTCTGACTCTGACAATGAAACATCGGACCCCTTATCCTGATTCCTGGGCGCGCCACCTCCCTCAGTCGTGTCCATGTTCTGTGCGTCATCCCCATCCCGGGAAATCAGAGTATCCTCGATCTCAAGCTCTAAAACATAAGTGACTTCAGCATGTGTCCATCTGACCACATCTGGTATGAACTCAACACCCACAACACTGACCAGCAACCTCCCAGCCCCTTGTGCACGAGTGAAGGGCATGTCAACCTTTTATGTCTTACCAATCATACCACCCAAGCTCCAAGCAATCAGAAAATGGTTTATCAATTTTGGTGGTGCGCCAAAGAAACGGACCCACACCTTCTCCAAAGTTGTACCCTCAGGCTCCTCCTGCTTCCACTCATCAAAAGCAATAACAATGTTGGTGCTTGGGACTCTGCACAAACCCCACTTAAGAAAATGCATATGATTCTCTTTAGTGGGAAAATCCACCTTATAAGTCTGACCCTCTAACTGTTCCAGATGCCACTGATAGTTACCTGGCACTAAGTCACGAAGTTGTCTCGCAATCTGAGCCTCAGTCAACTGTCCATTAGTAACCCTGACTACTGCTGGGAAGGAACTCTCAACCATCTGCGGTAAAGGGTCCACCTCCGATGTCTCAAAGAACATCAACTCCTTACAACAGACACCAAAAATGTTAATGCAGGTTTAGGACCGGAAAGGAGTGGACAGTCCCCGGTCACATGCTGAGATCGGAGGCAATAGTCACAAAGCTCATTCGTACACTCTGCCACAAAGTGACCCGGTTCACCACATCTATAGCAAGGCAACTTTTTCTTCTTAATTGCCCACTTAGAGAGTTTTTCTCCCTCCTCTTTCTCTGGCCCTTTTTCAGACGTGCCATCCCTACATTTAGCACCTCCAGAAGCCACGGGAACGTGCACTGCCGCTAGAGCCATAACCACATCAACTGCCGCTGCGGATAGCGTGGATGGGTCTCCCAACCCATCCGCTGCATGCTCGAGCTCCTCCCCCGAGGCCATATCCGCAGTAGGTGGTGGTGGCGATGGATGGTGTCGAGGCGGTGGTGGGTGTCTCCCTCTCCCTCCATGACGTTATGCACCCCGAAAGCGATCCCTGGGTCCGGACGACACCTTCAACAAAATTACCGGGCGGACCTTGAAAATGTCCAGTATTCTCATCATTGTACCGGTTATATCCACGGCCACCACCGGACGACGATCCACGGTGCAGTCCCTCACCATATGCATCATATCCATCGTCTCCCTACTGCCCGTATTGGTTGAAGTTTTGAACATCCCTGTTGTATCCATTGTATCCACCACGCACTTGCGCACCACGACCCCTTCCTAGGGCCGACGCCTTTGCTGCCAGTGGATGCGCCGATTCATCCGACTGGCGCGCGTTTGGCCTAGGCGCATGTGTCAACATCAGAGAATTGGAGGCATCGGCCCCCTGTCGCACGGAGGACTGGACGCCCTAGCTGGTCCCCACTCTGGGGTGCACCCCCACTGCCACCGGCCTTTGCGGAGGCAGGCCGCCCTGTCCGACACCGCCGACCCCACCGACAGACGGGGTACCGCGACCAGCACCACCAGCGCCAATGACCAGTGCTATGTCTTGAGCTTGCCTTGGTTTTCCTTGAAGAGGAAAGGGTGATGCAGCAAAGTAGGAGGCTCCTCAAAAGTCCCACGCACCTACACAAACAAACAAAGAACTCGCAACCAATGCAATAAAGGGGTTGTCAATCCCTTCACGGCCAGTTGCAAAAGTGAGATCTGATAGAGATAGTATGATAAGATAAATATATTTTTGGTATTTTATATTATAGATGCAAAAAGTAAAGATGCAAAATAAAAGTAGATTGAAAGCTTATATGATAAAAGATAGACCCGGGGCCATAGGTTTCACTAGTGGCTTCTCTCAAGATAACATAAGTATTACGGCGGGTGAACAAATTACTATCGAGCAATTGATAGAAAAGCGAATAATTATGAGATTATCTAGGCATGATCATGTATATAGGCATCACGTCCGCGACAAGTAGACCGACTGCTGCCTGCATCTACTACTATTACTCCACACATCGACCGCTATCCAGCATGCATCTAGAGTATTAAGTTCATAAGAACAGAGTAACGCATTAAGAAAGATGACATGATGTAGAGGGATAAACTCAAGCAATAAGATATAAACCCCATCTTTTTATCCTCGATGGCAACAATAAAATACGTGCCTTGCAACCCTTTCTGTCACCGGGTAAGGACACCGCAAGATTGAACCCAAAGCTAAGCACTTCTCCCATGGCAAGAAAGATCAATCTAGTAGGCCAAACCAAACTGATAATTCGAAGAGACTTGCAAAGATAACTCAATCATACATAAAAGAATTCAGAGAATATTCAAATATTTCTCATAGATAAACTTTATCATAAACCAACAATTCATCGGATCTCGAAAAACACACCGTAAAAAGAGTTACATAAAATAGATCTCCACAAGAGAGGGGGAGAACATTGTATTGAGATCCAAAAAGAGAGAAAGAGCCATCTAGCTAATAACTATGGACCGGAAGGTCTGTGGTAAACTACTCACAACTCATCGGAGGGGCTATGGTGTTGATGTAGAAGCCCTCCATGGTCGATTCCCCTCCAGCTGGGCGCCGGCGAAGGCTCCAAGATGGGATCTCGCAGATACAGAAGGTTACGGCGGTGGAAATTGTTTTTCGTTGGCTCCCTGGATGTTTTCGGGGTATGTAGGTATATATAGGAGGAAGAAGTACGTCGGTGGCCGCTTGTGGGGCCCAGGAGACAGGGGCGCGCCCTCCTATCTCCTGGCTGCCTCAATTGCTTCTTGACTTGCACTCCAAGTCCTCTGGATCATGTTCGTCCCAAAAATCACGCTCCCGAAGGTTTCATTCCGTTTGGACTCCGGTTGATATTCCTTTTCTTTGAAATACTGAAATAGCCAAAAAAACAGCAATACAGGCTAGGCCTCCGGTTAGTAGGTTAGTCCCAAAAATGATATAAATATGTAAAATAAAGCCCATAAACATCCAAAAGGGGTAATATAATAGCATGGAACAATCAAAAATTATAGATACGTTGGAGACGTATCAAGCATCCCCAAGCTTAATTCCTGCTCGTCCTCAAGTAGGTGAATGATAAAACCAAATTTTTTGATGTGGAATGCTACCTAGCATAATTCTCAATGTAATTTTCTTTATTATGGCATGAATGTTCAGATCCAAATGATTCAAAATAAAAGTTCATATTGATAAAAGAAATAGTAACACTTCAAGCATACTAATAAAAGCAATCATGTCTTCTCAAAATAACATGGCTAAAGAAAGTTCATCCCTACAAAATCATATAGTTAGGCTATGTTTCATTTTCATCTCACAAAATACTCCCATCAAGAACAACCCCGGTTTCAGCCAAGCAATTGGTTCATACTTTTTAACGCGCTTCAGCCTTTTTCAACTCTCACGGAATACATGAGCGTGAGCCATGGATATAACACTATGGGTGGAATAGAATATGATGATGGATGTTGTGTGGAGAAGACAAAAAAAGAGAAAGTCTCACATTGACGAGGATAATCAATGGGCTATGGAGATGCCCATCAATTGATGTCAACATGAGGAGTAGGGATTGCCATGCAACGGATGCACTAGAGCTATAAATGAATGCTCAATGAAAGAAAACTAGTGGGTATGCATCCAACTTGCTTGCTCATGAAGACCTAGGGCATTTGAGGAAGCCCATCGTAGGAATATACAAGCCAAGTTCTATAATGAAAAATTCCCACTAGTATATGAAAGTGACAACATATGAGACTCACTATATGAAAAATATGGTGCTACTTTGAAGCACAATATATGGGACTCGCTACATGAAGAACAAGGTGCTACTTTGAAGCACAAGTGTGGAAAAAGAGATAGTAACATTGCCCCTTTTTATTTTTTTATTTTTTTTCTTTCCTTTTTTTTTCTTTTTCTGTTTTTCTTCTTTTTATTTTTTTGGGCCTTCCTTTTTTTCTTTTGGCCTTTCTTTTTTTTCTTTGGGACAATGCTCTAATAATGATGATCATCACACTTTTATTGATTACAACATAGGAACTACAACTCGAAACTAGAACAAGATATGACTCTATATGAATGCCTCTGGCGGTGTACCGGGATGGTGCAATGAATCAAGAGTGACATGTATGAAAAATTATGCATGGTGACTTTGCCACAAATACGATGTCAACTACATGATCATGCAATGGCAATATGACAAAAGTAAAGTATGTCATGATGATGACAAACGGAATGGTGGAAAGTTGCATGGCAATATATCTCGGAATGGCTATGGAAATGCCATAATAGGTAGGTATGGTGGCTGTTTTGAGGAAGATATAAGGAAGTTTGTGTGTGATAGAGCGTACCGTATCACGGGATTTGGATGCATCGGCGAAGTTTGCACCAACTCTCAAGGTGAGAAAGGGCAATGCACGGTACCTAAGAGGCTAGCAATGGTGGAAAGGTAAAAGTGCATATAATACATGGACTCAACATTAGTCAAAAGAACTCATATACTTATTGCAAAAATTTTATTAGCCCTCGAAGCAAAGTACTACTACGCATGCTCCTAGGGGGAAGGTTGGTAGGAGTTAACCATCGCGCGCCCCCGACCTCCACTCAAGGGAAGGCAATCAAAAGAGCACTCTATGCAATAAATTTGTTACACAACTTTTACCATATGTGCATGCTACAGGACTTGCTAAATTCAACACAAGCATTCTTTAAATTCATAATCACCCAAATATCATGACTTTAATATCACTACCTCCATATCTCAAAACAATTATCAAGTATCAAATTGATCATAGCATCCAATTCACTTCCTATGATAGTTTTTATTATACCCAACTTGGATGCCTACCATTCTAGGACCAATTTTATAACCATAGAAAATACAATTCTGTTCTAAAAGACTCTCAAAATAATATAAGTGAAGCATGAGAGGCTAGCAATTTCTACAAAATTAAGCCACCGCCGTGCTCTAAAAGATATAAGTGAAGCACTAGAGCAAAAACTATCAAGCTCAAAAGATATAAGTGAAGCACATAGCATATTCTAACAAAATCAATCAAGTGGGCTTCTCCCAAAAGGTGTGTACAGCAAGGATGATTGTGGTAAACTAAAAAGCAAAGACTAAGATAATACATGACGCTCCAAGCAAAACACATATCATGTTGCGAAAAAAAATATAGTTCCAAGTAAAGTTACCAATGAACGAAGACGAAAGAGGGGATGCCTTCCGGGGGCATCCCCAAGCTTAGGATTTTGGATATTATTGAATATCTTGGGGTGCCATGGGAATCCCCAAGCTTAGGCTCTTGCCACTCCTTATTCCATAGTCCATCAAATCTTTACCCAAAACTTGAAAACTTCACAACACAAAACTCAACAGGAAATCTTATAAGCTCCGTTAGTGAAAGAAAACAAAATCACCACATAAGGTACTGTAATGAACTCATTCTTTATTTATTTTGGTGTTAAACCTACTGTATTCCAACTTCTCTATGGTTTATAAACTATTTTACTAGCCATAGATGCATCAAAATAAGCAAACAACACACAAAAAACAGAATCTGTCAAAAACAGAACAGTCTGTAGCAATCTATAACTAACGCAAACTTCTGGAACTCTAAAAATCCTACAAAAATAGGAAGTCCTGGAAAATTGGTCTATTGATCAGCAGCAAAAGAATCAATGCAAAATCACGTTTCTGTGATTTAAAAAAACTAATTTTATGCACGCAAAGAGTCTGTTTTTCAGCAGAATCAAATTAACTATCATCATAGGTTATCCTATAGTTTCTACTTGGCACGACACTAATTAAAACATAAAAACACATCTAAACAGAAGGTAGATGCAAAATTTATTAAATAACAGCAATGAAAAATATTGGGTTGTCTACCAACAAGCGCTTTTCTTTAAAGCCTTTTAGCTAGGCATTGATAATTTTAATGATGCTCACATGAAAGACAAGAATTGAAGTGCAAAAGAAAGCGTCATGAAACATGTGACAAAACACATCTAAGTCTAACATACTTCCTATGCATAGGCATATTATAAGCAAACAATTTTGCAAGGCAAGCAAAAGCTAGCATATGCAAGGAAGAAGAAAGAGACGATAGCAATCTCAGCATGACGAGAGGTAATTTAGTAAGATAATAATTTCTACAATCATATTTTCCTCTCTCATAATAATTACATGTAGGATCATAGGAAAATTCAACAAAATAGCTATCACACAACATATTCTCAACACGATCCACATGCATGCAAAGTTGACACTCTTCCAAAATAGTGGGATTATCATTAACTAAAGTCATGACCTCTCCAAACCCACTTTCAATAATATTGCAAACACTATTATAAATCTCATATTCACCATGGGGCTTAAATAAATTCTCAAGATCATAAGAAGAATCACCCCAATCATGATTATTGCAACAAGTAGTAGACATAGAAAAACTAGCATCCCCAAGCTTAGGGTTTTGCATATTATTACACAATTGACATCAAGAGAATTTATAGTAAAATCATTGCAATCATGCTTTTTATTCAAAGAGTTATTGTGAATCTCTTCATAAATTTATTCATCATAATTTTCAGATTCACAAATTTCAAGCAAAGCTTTATAAAGATAATCTAGTTCACAAAACTCACTAGCAATTGGTTCATCATAATTGGATCTCTTAAAAAGATTAGCAAGCGGATGAGGATCCATAGATCTTAGGTTCTGTTTAGCAATAAATAAGCATCTATTCCAACGAAACGAGCAAACGGAAGGGCAAGAAAAAGAGAGAAGAGATTGGAAAAGAGAGGGCAAATAAAACGACAAGGGTGAAGTGGGGGAGAGGAAAACGAGAGGCAAATGGCGCCAGAAATCCTTCTTGCTATGTCTTGAGCTTGCATTGGTTTTCCTTGAAGAGGAAAGGGTGATGCAGCAAAGTAGCGTAAGTATTTCCCTCGGTTTTTGAGAACCAAGGTATCAATCTAGTAGGAGGCTCCTCAAAAGTCCCACGCACCTACACAAACAAACAAAGAACTCGCAACCAACGCAATAAAGGGGTTGTCAATCCCTTCACGGCCACTTGCAAAAGTGAGATCTGATAGAGATAGTATGATAAGATAAATATATTTTTGGTATTTTATATTGTAGATGCAAAAAGTAAAGATGCAAATAAAAGTAGATTGAAAGCTTATATGATAAAAGATAGACCCGAGGGCCATAGATTTCACTAGTGGCTTCTCTCAAGATAGCATAAGTATTACGGTGGGTGAACAAATTACTGTCGAGCAAATGATAGAAAAGCAAATAATTATGAGATTATCTAGGCATGATCATGTATATAGGCATCACGCCCGCGATAAGTAGACCGACTGCTGCCTGCATCTACTACTATTACTCCACACATCGACCGCTATCCAGCATGCATCTAGAGTATTAAGTTCATAATAACAGAGTAACGCATTAAGAAAGATGACATGATGTAGAGGGATAAACTCAAGCAATAAGATATAAACATCATCTTTTTATCCTCGATGGCAACAATACAATACATGCCTTGCAACCCTTTCTGTCACTGGGTAAGGACACCGCAAGATTGAACCCAAAGCTAAGCACTTCTCCCATGGCAAGAAAGATCAATCTAGTAGGCCGAACCAAACTGATAATTCGAAGAGACTTGCAAAGATAACTCAATCATACATAAAAGAATTTGGAGAAGATTCAAATATTTCTCATAGATAAACTTGATCATAAACCCACAATTCATCGAATCTCGACGAACACACCGCAAAAAGAGTTACATCAAATAGATCTCCACAAGAGAGGGGAGAACATTGTATTGAGATCCAAAAAGAGAGAAGAAGCCATATAGCTAATAACTATGGACCCGAAGGTCTGTGGTAAACTACTCACAACTCATCGGAGGGGCTATGGTGTTGATGTAGAAGGCCTCCATGGTCGATTCCCCCTCTGACGGAGCATCGGTGAAGGCTCCAAGATGGCATCTCGCGGATACATAAGGTTACGACGGTGGAAATTGTTTTTCGTTGGCTTCGTGGATGTTTTCGGGGTACGTAGGTATATATAGGAGGAAGAAGTACGTCGGTGGCCGCTCGTGGGGCCCAGGGGATAGGGGCGCGCCCTCCTATCTCCTGGCCGCCTCGATTGCTTCTTGACTTGCACTCCAAGTCCTCTGGATCACGTTCGTTCCAAAAATCACGCTCTCGAAGGTTTCATTCCGTTTGGACTTCGTTTGATAGTCCTTTTCTTCGAAATACTGAAATAGGCAAAAAAATAGCAATACGGGCTGGGCCTTCGGTTAGTAGGTTAGTCCCAAAAATGATATAAATATGTAAAATAAAGCCCATAAACATCCAAAAGGGGTAATATAATAGCATGGAACAATCAAAATTATAGATATGTTGGAGACGTATCAACCGGTGGAGCGCCACGACCGGCCGCCCCGCCGCGGCAGCACAATTGGCCGGCACAGCGCCACGACCAGTCCCGCCAGCAGCCGAGGCGCCAACGGCGGGAGGCGGTCCTCGCTTGATAGGCGGCAGCCCTCGTCCTGCCATGCCGCTGGCGTAGGTGATTTTCCTCGCCCGACCTGTGCCTAGCGAAGGAAAACCCAGACCCGAAACCCTAGACTCGATCGTAGGTTCGATTGGTAGCAGTGATACATGCACGTACGTCTGTTTGGGATGAAACGAGGCTTGGGCCTCGTCTGAACCTGGAGAACCCACGACCATCGCAACATCCATCACTGCATCAAACCCGGGTCCACGGCCCAATAACACATTCAAACGAGCCCGTCTGGCCGCTCGAACAATGCTCGCTGATCTCGCCATCGACAATCTTTGCGGCGCGATGGCCAGCCAATATTTCCTTTCTTCTTCTTCCGTGTGACAAAAGTCCAATTATCCGGCAAGAATTCTAACAAAGTTATAGATTCTCTCATTAACTTAGGGATCGGTCCGATCCACGGCTTCATGGCCGGCTTGGAGGTTTGAGTTTTTGAACGACGTCGATCAGTTGTAATCTTGGGCTCCGGCAATGGACCGGCACCCGACGAGACCATGGGCATTCTAGTGGGGCCATGACACTCCACTTTTTCTTCGTCCTCACTCTCCAGAAGCGCACAAAAAGTCCTCTCAGTCGTGCATGGGCCATTGGCTCCATCAGATCGATCATCTCTGGTGCCTTCGGTCGTAAATCTAGCTGCACACATTCGCCAACAACTACGTCATATACATCAAGTTTGAATTGAAGACCTACCTCAATCATGTCGCCGTCCGGGAGATAATCGCCGGCGAGGACGTCGTTCTACAGATCGAGAAGAGCCATCCATTGCGAATGCGGATTGAATCGAAGACGTCCTTCGATCCAAATTCCTGGATCCGTCCCGACGAAGAAAATTGCCCGCCATTGTGACCATCGTCTCTCTTCCCGTATGATCGCACTATGCGAAGGGTCGCCACGGTCACCGCCCGATCCCGTCCGCCCCTCCTTTCCTCCCGGTGGCGCCGCCGCGAGGGTACTGGGAGAGCATGAACGGATCTGATGTGATCCCCCTGCACAGCCGCCCGGCGAGGATCGAGACGACAACGGTGGTAGGCCAGTCGCCTCAGGCGGCCTCGTTTCCGCCTCTCCCTCTCTCATCCTGTGTTGTATATGTGGATGATAGAGCAAGTAAAAATAATATTTTGTGCTATCTATACTATAGTGAATCAACTTGCAGCAGTGGCTTCTGTAGTACAAAATCGTGATGTGCAAGAGCACTTGATAGAATTAGTGAGTTTCATTGTGTTCGCCTGATTCTCAAATTTTCTGTGTTCAGTGTTGACATGTTGAATCTATCTGCAGTGGCTTCAGCTGTTGAGGTCTATGATGTCTGAGGCAGAATGGCGGATGAGGCAATATGTGCCAACAATTTAGAAATACATGTCAAATGCAGTTGTTTCATTCACACTGGGGCCCACTGTGCTCACATCATTGTATTTTATCGGGGAAAAGATCTCGGACTGCAAAGTCAATGATCAAGAATACAATGACTTATTTAGGCTAATGAGCACTTGTGGTCGTCTTCTCAATGATATCCAAGGCCTTGAGGTATTTGGGCCCCCTTTTATGCTAAACTTCCTATCGACGCACATCACATTCGCATATGTCATAAACATATATGTGCTTCAGTTATATTATTCACATACCACAACAAGCAAATTCATGTCATCTTAATATAAATAAGTATCGTGATGGTTGCCCGAACAAACAGTAAACAGATATGTGGTGAGATAGAGACACCATCGCAATCCTCGACGACCACAAATTCTAACAAAAATCAAGATTTACAATCCTTCATAATCATGTCAATAATTCTCGTAAAACCCACACCAAAATGCATGTATGCACTACCGGAAAACGGTCCTACCACGATGGCCAAAACAATGCCGACGGCTGCCGTCGGCCTACTTGCGACAGCCTCGTCCCGGCCGTCGGCTTATCCTGGCCGTCGGGCTACCCCGATCAAAGCCAACGGCAGCCATCGACACAGAACGGCCGTCGGCCTAGCTGCGGACACGCTAACAGCATCCATCGGCATACATCAACTGTCGGCATACTAGTGGGACCGACGACCCCTCCCGTGACCAACGGCTAACGCCGTCAAACCTATGTCGACGGTCGGGACGGGCGGCCGTCGGCATATCTCCGCATGACACATCACCGATCCGCGGTGTGGATATGCCGACGGCGGCCGTCGGCATAGGCGCCACGTCACAGATCCGCGGCACGGCGCCCACCTAAATCCTGATGTCTCTATGCCGACGACAATGCCATCGGCATAGTTATTTTTTTTCATACGTTTTTTTACATATGTCGTCGGCATAGTTATTGTTTTCATACGTTTTTTTACATATGTTTTTATGCTTTTTTTTACATATGTTTTTATGTTTTTTTACATATGTTTATATGCTTTTTTTGTATTATATGAATATATATGTAGTTTGTAATTTTTTCCATATATTATGAATATACATACATAGTTTGTATTTTTTTCGAGCACGTTAATAATGTGCCATCATGTTCTTTTAAATATAGGTCCTTATATTTTATTAAATTCAAAAATAGCTATGCCGACAGAAGTTTTGTGGCGGTTGCAAACTCCCGGCACCCGTCTCCGGAGTGTGACCCCCTCACATCCGCGGTGTGCCCCCCTCACGGAAGGCGCCGCCGTCGGCATCTGGAGGGCGGAAACAGCCGCATCGGGTCTATACGGAGGGGATGTTGCTCCCAAGTGTTTCTATGGGATGACCTACCACAACCGGGTGGTGTTGTGGCATGGTCGAAGAGGCGGCACGCATCTCTGGGGCGTGGACCCCCTAACGGACGGCGCCGCCGCCCGGATATTGCTCCCAGATGTCCCTTCGGGCTAACCTAACACAACCGGGTGGAGAGGTCCACTATTCAAAGCCCTTCCATGGAAAGTCAAAGGGCTAGATCTCGTGGTTAACTGCTCCAGGGTTAGGCGGGATGGGGGCCCTGGGGGTAGCAATGCCACCGGAGCGTCGCACCGGCCCCTCATACATGCAGGGTGGTGTTGTGGCATGTCCGAAGAGGCGGCACGCATCTCCAGGACATGGCCACCCTCACGTACGGCGGC
>NC_057798.1:645500345-645523617 GCF_018294505.1 Triticum aestivum | reverse complement strand
CTGGAGGGGCGAAACGGACACGTCAGGTCTACACGGAGGGAATGTAGATGTGGGTTTGGCCCGGATGTTGCTCCCAGGTGTCCCTCTATGCTGACCTGACACAACCGGGTGGAGAGGTCCACTGGTCAAAGCCCGTCCATGGGAAGTCAAAGGGCTAGATCTCATGGTCAACCGCTCTAGGGTTAGGCGGGACGGGGGCCCTGGGAGGGTAGCAATGCCACCGGAGCATCGCACCGACCCCTCATACATGCGGTGTGGTGTTGTGGCATGTCCGAGAGGCGGCACGCGTCTCTGGGGTGTGGTCCCCCTCACGGACGGCGATGACACAGTAGTAGACGTTCTGCGGTAACGGTGCGGCGTGAATATTATTAAATACTCGGATCACGATAAAATCATGAGTTTTTTACACAACGTGGGAACATGTGTTATAGGAACGATGGTAATTTTTCATAAATTTTGGTGATGGAGAAGTATCCGAACACTTCCCTCTATGCGGATTGCCCTTCGCATGTCTACGACTGTGGCCGGCGGCCTCCGTGGGCTAGCATGCCACCAATCTTGCATACGCGGCATCTCACAAGTCTGCAAGTGTTGTGGCGGTTGCAAACGCCTGGCACGCGTCTCTGGGGAATGGCCCCCCTCACTGACGGAGCTGCCGCCAGCACCTGGAGGGGGGTGGGGGAAACGGACGCGCCGAGTCTACACGGAGGGGATGTAGATGTGGGTTTGGCCCGGATGTTGCTCCTAGGTGTCCCTCTGTGCTGAGCTCACACAACCGGGTGGAGAGGTCCACTGGTCAAAGCCCGTCCATGGGAAGTCAAAGGGCTAGATCTCGTGGTCAACCGCTCCAGGGTTAGGCGATACGGGGGCCCTGGGCAGTAGCAATGCCACCGGAGCGTCGCACCGGCCCCTCATACATGCGGGGTGGTGTTGTGGCATGTCCGAAGAGGCGGCACGCGTCTCTAGGGTGTGGCCCCCCTCACGGACGGCGATGACACAGTAATAGACGTTCTGCGGTGACGGTGCGGCGTGAATATTACTAAATACTTGGATCGCGATAAAATCATGAGTTTTTTACACGACGCAGGCACTTGTGCTATAGGAACGATGGTAATTTTTCTTAATTTTTGGTGATGGAGAAGTATCCAAACACTTCCCTCTACGCGGATTGCCCTTCGCATGTCTACGACTGTGGCCGGCGGCCTCCGTGGGCTAGCATGTCGCCAATCTTGCGTACGCGGCTTCTCACAAGTATGAAAGTGTTGTGGCGGTTGCAAACGCGCGGCACACATCTCCGGGGCGTGGCCCCCCTCACGGACGGCGCCGCCGCCGGCACCTGGAGGGGGAAACGGACGCGTCGGGTCTACACGGAGGGGATGTCACTACTAGGAAAAACCCTAGTAGTAGCGCGGGTTTAAAGCCCACTAGTAGCGCGTGCTACCACGCTGCTAATAAGGCGCTACAGCTATTACTTAGCAGTAGCGCGTGTGACACGCGCTACTGCTAAGACACATAGCGGCAACGCTTCTTCTCTCTCACGCTGCTGCTAATCTTGCTAGTTGCAGCGTGTTTACTATCCATCGCTACTAGTATTCTTTTTTCTTTCTTTTTTCTTTTTAGTGTATTATACGCCGTTATACAAATTTTCATACAATACCAATTATGAGGTTTATATCATTATGTCCATAACAGTGTGTCAAATGAAGGTGGATTAGGTTCAAGTGGAGGCAATATGTGGTGCATGTCAAAAGTACACTACTAATCCAAACTTGATCTAGTTTGGACTAGGAGTACTTTTGATGTGCACCACATGTTGCCTCCACTTGAATCTAATCCGCCAGCACAAGATATTTAAGCATCATCATAGATATTACAACCAACAGTATTTATTTAATCACCATAGTCTTAGTGTAGCACATAATCATCTTCAAACTCATTCTAGCTAGCTAATCACCACCAACACTAGATGCGATAGCTATCTAATCACCACTAACACTAGCTAATAATAACCATCATAGTCATTACCACCAACACTAACTATTTAATCATCATAGTAATAGTGTAGCACATCATCATCTTCAAACTCATTTCTAGCTAGCTAATCACTCCCGCTGCTCTCTCTCACGTAAAATAACATAAAACATGTGTAGCTCTCCTCCTTCATCAAGTTGGAGCATGCAGATGAACCTGTCTCCTAATCGTGGGTTGCGCTTCTGATTGCTGCCCCCTAGTACTTCTCTGCACTCCTCCATCACAAATTTGGTCCAGTCTTTCACTATTAAGAATTCGTCGCTTTTAGAAATCCTGAATGCACTAAAGTGCAGTGTAGGATATCTTGGCCGTATGCTAACAATACTCATGGTACCTTTAGTCTCGATCCCATGAGGTACAACATTCATTGGGAGTCCCTGTTGAAGAACATCGTATGGTAACATACTTAGCAATGAAGTTTAGCTTAAAAATTAATGTGTGGAAAAGATGCACTTAGGACAAATAGTAAAAATCTTACCATCTTTCCTAAATAGATGTGACTGTAGTTCATTACGAACACTATTGGTCGCACGTTTTCAGTACTAACATTTCTAAGTGCAGGAAGAAAATTTGTCTTGACAGTATCAAGATCCGCAAGCCATGAAACATAATGACTTAGCTCCTCGCAGTTTAGTTCAGCCCCCGGACTGTAGTAGGTCCTGTCTACCAAGCGCTGGACATGTTTGCTTGAACGGAAATAAGCTGACAATAGAAATTAGTTGTCAACTATTTTTGAATAAACAATATAAAAGAAATAAATATGGTTGAGAAACTCACATAATGGTATAGCTGGAGGTGTCTGCACATCGACCCAGATGTCGGTATTACCTTCAATGTCATCTTCTGGACGAATATCAAAGGTGATAGCCATATCAGGCTCAAATGCATAAGTCTTGCATAGTGCTCGCCATGTTTTGCATCCAAAATAGGTGTAGTCGTCTGTGTTGTATAATTTTGCGTGGAAAATATAACCATGCTCAGTCTTCAAGTAAACTTTCTTTACCTCCGTAGTACGACTGAAACCTATCTTATCCAATACAAAAACTCTTGCATGGCAGGGGATACACTAGTAGAATAGTAAAATAAATAAATTATAAGTTGAAGCAAATGAAGCAGATGTCATGCTTAATTACAAAAAAGACTTGTCGTTGTGACTTACTGTATCCACTTCGAAGTTCTCATCCATCTTGATGCTGAAGCGCCTATCATCATCTAGGAAGATTCCATTGCACGGGCCACACTCGTCTTTGCAGTATTGGAAAATACCAAAATCCTTTTCGTCGTCAGACATTTCCTATGTTCATAGTTGAAACATTAATTGAAAATCGATCGAAGACAACTAGCAGGATACTCAACACACAAATCCGGGGCACTCGATATTTCCTACATATTCTGGCACAAGCCATGCAAAAATTCACAGAAAAATCTGGCATGACCTTTGCTAAAATAGGACATATCGAGCGCCTGAAATTTGCCGAAACAGAAATGAATCAACACTCCGGGAAAACATAGGCCACTCGGAGGTGTAACCTGCAAACATGACCGGCCACTTGGGCAAGCACATATCCTATTTGAGCAACACAAGTTATACATTTCAAAATATCTTATAGGACTCGAATTAGCATGCATTCAATAAGGAAAAGTAAATCATCTCATGCGTCCGTACATCGTCGAATATTATCACTAATACATCCCGAATAGTATCATACATATAACATCACTAATAACCCTAAAACCCTAGTGCACGACGGGTATCGGCGCCGGCGGTGGACACCCACAGAGAAGGAACCATCATAGGATCATAGCTCCAGTGAGATTCCTGGAGAACCTGCCAGGTATTGGAGAACCTGTGCTGCAACGCAAACAAGTAGCGATGGACGTGCGCGTCCTCCTCAGTAATACGGTGACGCACCACCTCTGCGGAGTCCTCGAGCCTCTGGACCGTCACTGGCCCACGCGGCTGCCACCAAAGAAGGTTCGGGTCAACGACAGGCTGGCTCCTCACCAACATGCGCCCCCTGGTAGGTAGCGCCTCCCAGTAGCACCCCGGCAGAGCCCAGTCCCGGACATGGCCCATCTGGTGAAGCAGGTGTCCTCCGCCGACTCGACGACGAGGATGCGGGATAGGCATCATCGACGTTGATGCGGAAAAAATTTCTTTAACTAAAAAAAACAACAACAAGTTCTTACTAACTAGTTCTATTAATTCAAACTAGTTCTTACTAAAAATAAACTTACTATAAATAAAAATAAACTAGTACCTGGTTATTACTAACTAATTAGTACCTAGGAACTACTCCCCTAATTACCATCTAATTTAATGAACCTAGGGGTGGAAAGTGGTAGCGGATATTCCAATTATCCAACTTAAAAGTGAAATAAGTGGTCAAATTTTACTCATTTTATGATTCATCTTAGAAATTTGATTCGTTTCCACCCTTACATGAACCCTAACTAATTTGAACCGCATCCGCATCCGATTCGTTTCCACCCTTCAATGAACCCTAACTAATTTGATGCAACTAAAATATGAAGAAACCCTAGGCAGAGGTAGGGGAGAGGGAGGAGCAGGCGTGCTCACCTCGGGTGACTGGGACGAGGGAGGGGTAGGCGGTGTCGAGGTAGGGGTCGGGGCTCGGGCGCGCGGCGGAGGGCGGGGTCGGGGGCGGTGTCCGGGGCGACGTTGAGTTTGGGGGCGGGGGCGGCGTTGAATCCGGGGTCGGGGCGGTGTTGAATCCGGGGTCGGGGGCGGCGTAGAGGGTGTGCGGAGAGCGACGGCGGCGCCGAGAGCGGAGGAGTTGGATTTGGGGGAAGTGGCCGTGGGGAAGGACGAACCCCATGGTTAAGTCAGAAGTAGCAGTAGCGCGTTCCAGAAAGCGCGCTACTGCTACGTTAGCTACAACGCGTTTTGGGATACGCACTACTACTACTCCTTTGTCTTTTTCCCCTTTTTCATTTATTTTTCTTCACATTTTATTTTTTTCCTTTCACATTCTTCTATTTCTTTCACTTTCAACTAACTTTCTATTTGCTTTCCATTTAATTTTATATCCTTTAGCAGTAGTGAGTTTAGAATAAAATGCGCTGCTACAAAGAAAGTAGCGGTAGCGCGGTTCGATATAAATCTCTACTACTATGTGTAGCCTATCAGCTAAGCCGTGGGAATTTTAGTAGAACGTGTTTAGAATAAGGCGCGCTACTGCTAGAACTTTATCTGTAGCGCGGTTTGCACAAGCGTGCTACTGCAACTTAGCACCAGCGTGCTTTTTTGACCCATGCTACTCCTAAAGTTCTGTGTATAAGGTTTTGCCTAGTAGTGTGTAGCTGTGGGTTTGGCCCGGATGTTGCTCCCAGGTCTCCCTCTGTGCTGACCTATCACAACCAGGAGGAGAGGTCCACTGGTCAAAGCCCGTCCGTGGAAAGTCAAAGGGCTAGATCTCGTGGTGAACTGCTCCAGGGTTAGGCGGGACGGGGGCCCTGGGGGTAGCAATGCCACTGGAGCATCGCACTGGCCCCTCATACATGCGGAGTGGTTTTGTGGCATGTCCGAAGATGCGACACGCATCTCCAGGACGTGGCCCCCTCACGAATGGCAGCGTCGCTGGCACTTGGCGGGGGAAACAGACGCGTCAGGTCTACACAGAGGGGATATAGATGTGGGTTTGACCCGCATGTTGCTCCCAGGTGTCCCTCTATGCTGACCTGACACAACCGGGTGGAGAGGTCCACTGGTCAATGCCCGTCCATGGGAAGTCAAAGGGCTAGATCTCATGGTCAACCGCTCCAGGGTTAGGCGGGACGGGGGCCCTAGGGGGTAGCAATGCCACCGGAGCATCGCACCGGCCCCTCATACATGTGGGGTGGTGTTGTGGCATGTTCGAAGAGGTGGCACGCGTCTCCGGGGTGTGGCCCCCCTCTCGGATGGCGATGACACAGTAGTAGACGTTCTTCGGTAACAGTGGGGCGTGAATATTATTAAATACTCGGATCGCGATAAAATCATGAGTTTTTTACACGATGTGGGCACACGTGCTATAGGAACGATGGTAATTTTTCATAATTTTTGGTGATGGAAAAGTATTCGAACACTTCCCTCTACGCGAATTGCCCTTTGCATGTCTACGACTGTGGCCGGCGGCCTCCGTGGGCTAGCATGCCGCCAATCTTGCGTACACGGCTTCTCACAAGTCTGAAAGTGTTGTGGCGATTGCAAACGCCCGGCACACGTCTCCGAGGCGTGGCCCCCCTCATGGACGGTGCCGCCACTGGCACCTGGAGCGGGAAACGGACACGTCGGGTCTACACGGAGGGGATGTAGCTATGGGTTTGGCCCGGATATTGCTCCCAGGTGTCCCTCTGTGCTGACCTGACACAACCGGGTGGAGAGGTCCACTGGTCAAAGCCCGTCCGTGGGAAGTCAAAGGGCTAGATCTCGTTGTCAACCGCTCCAGGGTTAGGCGGGACGGGGGCCCTGGGTGGGGGTAGCAATGCCACCGGAGCATCGCACCGGCCCCTCGTACATGCGGGGTGGTGTTGTGGCATGTCCGAAGAGGTGGCATGCATCTCCGGGTGTGGCCCCCCTCACGGACGACGACGACACAGTAGTAGACGTACTGCGGTGACGGTGCGACGTGAATATTATTAAATACTCAAATCACGATAAAAACATGAGTTTTTTACACGACGTGGGAACATGTGCCATAGGACCGATGGTAATTTTTCAAAAAATTTGGTGATGGAGAAGTATCCGAACACTTCCTTCTACGCGGATTGCCCTTCGCATGTCTACGACTGTGGCCGGCGGCCTCCATGGGCTAGCATGCCGCCAATCTTGCGTACGCGGCTTCTCACAAGTCTGAAAGTGTTGTGGCGATTGCAAACGCCCGGCACACGTCTCCGGGGCGTGGCCCCCCTCACGGACGGTGCCGCCACCGGCACCTGGAGGGGGGAAACGGACGCGTCAGGTCTACTAGGAGGGGATGTAGCTGTGGGTTTGGCCCGGATGTTGCTCCCAGGTGTCCCTCTGGGCTGACCTGACACAACCGGTTGGAGAGATCCACTGTTCAAAGCGCGTCTGTGGAAAGTCAAAGGGCTAGATCTCGTGGTCAACCGCTCCAGGGTTAGGCGGGACGGGGGCCCTGGCAGGTAGTAATGCCACTAGAGCGTCTCACCAGCCCCTTATACATGCGGGGTGGTGTTGTGGCATGTCCGAAGATGCAGCATGCGTCTCCAGGACGTGGCCCCCCTCACGGACGGCGGCGCCGCCGGCACCTGGAGGGGGAAATGGACTTGTCGGGTCTACACGGAGGGGATGTAGATGTGGGTTTGGCCCAGATGTTGCTCCCAGGTGTCCCTCTGTGCTGACCTAACACAACCGAGTGGAGAGGTCCACTGGTCAAAGCCCGTCCATGGGAAGTCAAAGGGCTAGATCTCATGGTCAACCGCTCCAGGGTTAGGCGGGACGGAGGCCCTGGGGGCAGCAATGCCACCGGAGCGTCGCACGGGCCCCTCATACATGCGAGGTGGTGTGGTTGTCAGGACCGGGTTTTCGGGTTGTTAATTTCCTAGAAAATGGCCCTTATGCTTACTAGCCCCTGGATTATTGTTAGCTGGCTAGACACAAACTTGATACAAAAACTCCAAGCAAAGTACATGATATGTAGTACAAGACCGTTCTGGCCTATGAGTACAACACCAGGTTTCTAGTGGTTGGTGGCGGAAGCGGTTTGTGGATGATCAGTGTCTATGGGACTCCATTTCCCACGGGAACAGCTGACCAGGTTAACTCCTATCTTCGCGAGACTGCTATCACCAATGATTAGGTTTCGGGGCTGTCATCTCGTCGCTCCTCTGCGCGGAAGAAATCTGGCCAAGACAATAGCCAGGGACAAGTCAGTGAGTACTTTGAATGTACTCGCAAATATTATGAACACAGGTATAATATAACAAACGATAATCATGCTCTGAAATATTCCATGATACACGACGTCAGTCACAGAAATAAAATCCATGATGCACGCAAACCAGTTATTCACGCAACACATGAATAATGCAATTAGAGAGTAGAAATAGAATGCCTAAGTCGGGCGTCTGAGCGACACCACAAAAAGGGCTCATGAGTGAAATAAATAACGAATGTGCCGCAGTCGGGCGTCTATGCAATGCCACATAAAGGGCTTATATGGTAAATAAATAGCAAAACATGCCACAGTCGGGCGTCTGCACGACACCACATAAAGGGCTTATATGGTAAATAAATAACGAACATGCCACAGTCAGGCGTCTATGCGACACCACATAAAGGGCTTATATGGTAAATAAATACAAACATGCCACAGTCGGGCGTCTATGCGACACCACATAAAGGGCTTACAACAGAATAATCACAGTGAATATCCCAGAGGTAGAACCGTCCCAGAGATACTCAATAAATCAAATAATGAACATCGTTATTCCATAATAATAATAATCACAATCATCATATGTCACTAGTCAAAATCAAAGTTCTGACTTATTGTTTTTCCTCCGAAGACCGACACTAAGACCGACACTTGACCCAACCCAGACTGTAGTCCTTAACCATGGACACGGCTACTCGAACAGGTTTAATCTCTGCAGAGGGTGTACTCTTTACCCACGAGTAACAGATTCCGTTAGTCCATTCAAACTAATTCCGCTTACGGTCTTTTAGTTGAAAACACACCCAACCGCACACGCCAGCTTGACTCATCGGTGTTTGGAATCACCCACGACACTCGTTAAGCAAAACTCTAAGTGGGGAGGCTACAACCTCGATTAGCATGGGATCAAAACAATTATACCGCGTGCAAACTGGGGAAGCTACCTCCTCGGCTACAACCGAAACACCCATGCCCCCTGACCGGATGACTAGCTTTAATCCGTGGCCATGGTACCCTCATCCCGGCCCCTCTGTACGGTGTGTGCTAGAAAGGGGGTTGACAAATTACTGAACCGTACCCTACCTGTGGCAGGAACTAGTGGTAGCACGAAACAAGTGTGGGGGTTACTGGAACAAGACTCGATCTACGATCGACTCAGGAGGTTTAGGTGTTACCTGCATGATTAGCATAACAAATATGTTTTCAACCAACAGACATAACCACCACTCATCATGTCTCACTATGCCATACCGGACACAATCGTCTCAATGACCGGAAACAAGCTCGTGTCTACCCAAGACAGAGGCTTTCCCGGGTTCCTTCCGGTATGCACGAGAGGCATGTGATGGTGACTACCATCTCAACATATCAAACTCCAACAGCATGAATCATCAATATGCACTCGTGAGTTTGCACTTATCCTCACAGAAAAATAACGAAAAACTCTGAGACGAAAGGTGTTGTAACCGTATCAAAAAACACACGACAATATTATGCTAGGGTTCAGAATGCTTGCCTTAGAGTAGTGGGGGAGGCAGGGTGCATTCCAAAACTTTGGAAGTTTTCTCCTCTCTCCAAAATCCTATTAAACATATTTTTGAATCAATGTATAGTTTCAAAAACAGTACCAAAAATTTGTCTGATTTTTTTTGAAATAAATCTTAAAATAAACTAGACAATATTTGAGAGAGGTAAGAAAAAGAATCAATTCATTTGGAGTTATATTTAAAAAGTTATAGGCAGTCAAAGTTTTGGTCAAAATTCTGTTTTTAAAACAAAACAGAAAAAGAAAAATGTTTCGATTACTGACCACGTCGAAGGCGTACTTTGGTTTTACGCCTCCACTTATCCAGCATGGACGGCGCGAGAGTCACTGACAGTGGGTCCAGCGGGCCCACTGGTCAGGTTTGACTAGTCTCCTCTCCCTCCTCTTCCTCTGCCCGAGCGGAGGCGGTACTCCGGCGACGCTCGCCGGCGAACAGCGGCACCGTTCGAGACACCGAGGGTGGAGATGGATCCGCGGGTCCAGGGCGGTCCTCCTGGTGGTTGCTAGTCAGGTGGGGACGGAGGGAGTCGCCGCGGCGAGCTTCGCGGCGGCGATAGCTTCGGGTAGATTTGGGAGTTGGAGCTGTGGTGGCCTCCGATCGTGTTTGAGTAGCTAGGCGGCTCCACAAGACGAAGGGGAGTCGGGTGATGGCGTTGGCTGGACGGGGAAGGGCCTGGTTGCGATGAAACGGACCGGAGGGCGGTGGTGTCCGAACTGGCCAGAGTCGGGGAAGACGGCCTCCTCTGGTCGATTGCGGGCTAGGGGGGCGCTAGGGGAGTGTCTTGAGGCTGCCGGAGGTCTAGGAGGAGCTCGGGTCACCATTTATAGTGCAGCTAGGTCGGTTCCGCCATCGCCGAGGATAAGGTCGCCGTCCGATCGTTTCTGCTGCGGCAGGGCGTCGTGGCACCGACGGGCGCTTGCAGACGAGCGAGGGGATAAACTCGGACTGCTCTAGGGGCAGCTGGCGTGCGGCTGCGGCTCGGGCAGCGCCGACCGTGGCAGGAGCTCACTGCGGATGCCGGCGTGCCGCCAAGGGGCTCTAACAGCGGCGCTGTAGGGCACCAGGCACAGCTTGGCGTGTTTCGGCGAGTGGTCGAGTGTGGGGCGCGGCTCTGCGGAGTGAGCAAAAGCCAGGGGCCCGACGCGGCGGCTCGGTGCACGCGCGTGCAAAAGGAGCGCTCTGGGCATGCCCAGAGCATGTACGCGACATGCTCGACAGAATGCCAAGGTGGTCTAGAGCGCTCGGGTGAGGCTGGCAACTAACAGGACTAGGCTAGGGTTTGCAAGAAGGCTAAAGGACAAGGGGGTTAGGTCAGGAGACCAAGCTTGCAATGTTAACTAAAAACCATGTCAAAACTGGCCATGCACACAAGGTGTTTGGCAAAATGCCAAAGGCACCTAGGCATTTCTTGGAGTGGTCATAATCTCCAGATTGGGGTCTCTTTAGTTGTAGGTGATGGTGGCCAGTTTAGTTTGCCAAGGGAAGAAACTTGTTAGTGCAATTATTCGAGAAAAACAGTTTTGGGCAGAAATTAAAAGCTGTCATTTCATGGACCAAAACTATTCCAATGGGTTCATGCTCTTGGACTTAAGGGTTTTGTAAGAAGGATTACAAGTAGGAAAAAGAACCATGGGTAAAAGAGCAAGCAAAAGTATGGTTGCGGTACAAATCCTCAAGTTGGACCAGAATGAAGATGAGGTTGATTCACTCAAAATTTTCAAAAGACATAACTTGGTTTTTGCATAAATGTGGATAATATACTCCTACTGACCTCTCCTAATTTTGGTGGGAGTTTTAAGGAAATATTAAAATAGGTTGTAGTGCAAAATTGCCCACCGGGCCAGATTTAAAAACTTGGTGTAGGGCTCAAAATCTCCAATGAACAGAAGATGTTTTTGCATAAAAATGTTTTAGGGACATCATATGTCATCCCCAAATTTTGGTGAAAATATTAGATGTATTTAACATAGGGTTGCAGTGCAAAAGACACTCTGAAAATCACTTTGAAAGAGTAAAAGCTCAAGAAAAACAAATATGCAAATAAAACCACTGATTAAGAATTGTTTTATTGAGTGAGTATAGAAGTCCAATAACATTTTTTTGGAAAGTTCCCACTTGGGGTAAAAACTCCTCGATATTAAAGAAGGGTGGTTCTGAAACCAAAAGAAAATCCAGAAAGCAAAATTTTTAAACTCCTGGAATTTTTTTAATAATTAAAACATGGTTAAAATTTTGGGGTGTTACAACACTGCCCCCCTTAAAATGAAATCTCGTCCTCGAGATCTGATAAGGGTTGTTTGGCAAAAAAAATACTCCTGTAATTAAAACGTAGCTACAGTGAGAGGGCAATAAGTGGTGCAAAACTACAGTGTGGCACACTGGCGATGCGTGGAAGAATTTACGATCACTGTCTACTATTGGTTACAGTAAATTTAGAATAAACTTCTAAATTACTGAAAATATACGCTGGCCGTACCCAAGAGCACAGTGCTCTCTGTGGCTGACAGGTGGACCTGGGGCCCATTGTCGGTCTCTTCCTCTACCTCTGGCTCTCTCTTCTTCCTCTCTCCCGCACGCTTTCCCGCACTTTCTCCACCGACGACGTCTAGCAAGTAGGGCATCTAGGCCGTACTGCGGTAATGCGTGGCGTGCTAGCTGCCAGCGCAGCGTGCACTCACCTCGCGGGCCAGTGCGCTGTCGGCACTACTCGCGGATTCGCCTCCGAACACCGGTGATCGAGCGACGAGCGGCGCTGGTGGACTTCGCCCACCGTACACCGATCTCGAGCTATAAAACGACTGTGGTGCTCCTTCTTCTTCCTCCATCTGACCTCTCTTCTCCTTCTCCTCCCTTCTCCCCATTTCTGTCTGCAGGAGCTCGGGACAAGGCTCTGATGGCGGAGGTGATGCCGGACTGGTACGTGATCCTGATGTGCGGAGGGTTGGCGGCATTGCTGGGGTTCTCCGTGCTCCTGTGTGTGATGATCCTCGATGATCGTTGTGATGCGGCCGCTCGAGTGTTAGCTCTCCGCGGTGGCGGTGATCATGATGATTAGGTACGGTGTTAGGTGCTAACTGCTGTCAGGGTGCCGGAGGTAACTTGTACCTGAGTAATTACTCACAAATCTCTCCCTCTGAGACTGTGGGGTGTTAGGGAGGCGATTAGTTTGGTGCAAAAATGTGCATGAGGATTTGCACTAGGTCGAGTGGTTGTGAGTCTGCTGTAATGGTGCTGCGTGAAATAAAAATCTATGACGTGAAGGAGTGTATGCTGCAACAACTCCGAGAAAAATCTCACTTCAGGATTTACCAAGAGTGAAAACAGTTAATAAAACCTTTTTACCGAAGTAAAATCACTCATATCGATGGAAACTAATGATTTAATTCATCGTACACATTTAGGATACCACACACAAGTTGCAATACATAAATAACTGTAGGGACAATAAACACAGCAATGACACTTACAACGACAATGGTAAATGGACAGGGTCCTAAGAAAAAGTCTCTGGAATCGGGGCACACTCTTCTTCTATCGAGGGGAGTGGATTGACCAGTCGATGAATGTGCCTCTCCTGGTTGGGCCTTAGTGGTTTGCCGATGGCGATTTGAGGATTCAAATCAGCGAGGCTCTGGAGATAGCCCATTACTCGCTGGGTCAAACATTCTTGCGCGATGACATACTAGGCCAGATTGGCCAGTACTGGGTCTCTCTCGATTCGCTCACCGGGAAAAGATGTTACTTCTCCAGGTGCTGCACGACTCGGGAAATAATAATATCCCCGTTTGCTGGCATAGGGCACCGCGAATCAAAGATGAGTAAGCGCCTCATACGCAGCAGCTTCTATGGCCATATGCGGAGTCGGCATAGATTTCCCCACGAAGGAAGCTTTTGTGGGGTCTTGGTTTGGGTTTGCAGGAGGAACATGCACCACTGCCCAATATTTCAAGGTGGAAGGGGTGATCCTCAATTTGAGCAACTCGTACTGGGGTGGATGGGTAGCACTCATGGTACTGCAGGTAAAGTCCCACAAAATTTTAACAAAGCTGCCTGGAGTTGCATCTGGAGTTCTCAGATAAATACTAGGGCTCGGGATGGCAATGGAGATGGTGGTGCGAGTGGGGCTCAAGGTGAACGGTACCTGGCAAGATCACGGGGTGGCCTCTTATATAGCATTTGGGGCTAGGTTATTTGCCGTGGTGAAAAGTAACTAGTCGATCGGGTCTGCTCCATGGGGTCGGGGCCAATGCTACAGCTACACATATCCTATAAAAGTGACGTATTACTCTGGAGGTCGTCGGCGTGGTTTTGGTAGCTGTGCTCGAAAAACAATGCAACCGCATGCTCACAAATTTAATGCAAGGCTACTATTTAAAACAGAGGCACACAAGCAAGCTGCGATTATTCAAATCGATGCAGGATTACATAATCACAGGGCGTCGGCATACTGAGACTCGGTACTACTCGAGTGACTTAGTCTACCTCGTTTATATCTAAACGAGCCTGCCTTGTGGACGTCGAGGCTTCTCCACGGGTTTCGCCGTCGGGATTAGCTGGAGGGGGTTGAGGGGCTGCCGGGTCGGGGTAGCGATGATGACCATCCCGGGGATTGTTGGCCACAATCCCGCTGGAGCGTGTTCCCAAAATGCGACGAAGCACTTCTGGGGACACCAAGGTATTGTGGTCGATGGCTGGGGCAGTCCTCAAGGTCTCGATCGGGTATCCAAACAGCAGGACTGGGTTGTCGATGTCGGCCTCATCTTCTCCTCTCGCCGGGGCTCGGCGAACCAGCTCTCCACGAGCTGCGATCAGATCAAGGGTGATTTGATCGAATAGTTCCTCTAGTGCACCTACATAGCGCACTAGATGCAATAATGCAGGATCCGTCTCATGATCTCTGTTGACAACCTGGGGTGGCCTACCATACCCATCACGGCTGGGGTAGTAGTAGAACGAGCGACAGTTAACTCTGGGCGACAGGTGCCAAAGTTGAACTATAGCCTCTCGAGCATCTAGTTGAATGGCTAGTGGCTCAAAGGAAGTTGTCCTTCCGGTGAACTTGTAGGGGCGTTCTGGCGATAGACCCCTACCATAGATGTGTATAGTGGCCCAGAATTGACGGCTCTCACCGCTCATGGGTCCTTGGTACGCAACATATTCTGGAGGCTCCTCTAACGCAAAACACGGTGGGTGAGGTTTGCTAGCACGGTCACAAAACCTCCAAGGTTGTTTGTCGTGGTTTAATTGTGCACGACGGGGCCAGGCATTATGGCTTGGTTTGAGGAAGGAGGTTGGGTTGTGCTGTGTTGAGGTTAGCGTGCCCTTTTTATAGAAAAAGAGGGCGGAGTCTTCCTTCGCACGCTCGCGAATGAGACAATTTAGGTGTCGGTCACTGGCATGTGATCGACAGGCTAGGCTGATAGGGTGGGCACTGACTGCCAAAAGGTGTCGGGTCACTGTGGGTCTATCTTACGCGAGAAGCTTGGCCGGGGTTAGGTTATGGTCTGGTGGTTTGGTTAGGTTTATTGACCTGGCTAAGATAGGATTAGCCAATGGTCAGCCTGGCTCTAATACCAAGTCTGTCAGGACCGGGTTTTCGGGATGTTAATTTCCGAGAAAATGGCCCTTATGCTTACCAGCCCCAGGATTATTGTTAGCTGGCAAGACACAAACTTGATACAAAAACTCCAAGCAAAGTACATGATATGTAGTACAAGACCGTTCTGGCCTATGAGTACAACACAAGGTTTCTACTGGTTGGTGGCGGAAGCGGTTTGTGGATCATCAGTGTCTACGGGACTCCATTTCCCACGGGAACAGCTGACCAGGTTAACTCCTATCTTCACGAGACTGCTATCACCATTGATTAGGTTCCGGGGCTGTCATCTCGTCGCTCCTCTCCATGCAAGAAATCTGGCCAAGACAATAGCCAGGGACAAGCCAGTGAGTACTTTGAATGTACTCGCAAACATTATGAACACAGGTATAATATAACAAACGATAATCATGCTCTGAAATATTCTATGATACACGACGTCAGTCACAAAAATAAAATCCATGATGCACGCAAACTAGTTATTCACGCAACACATGAATAATGCAATTAGAGAGTAGAAATAGAATGCCTCAGTCGGGCGTCTGAGCGACACCACAGAAAGGGCTCATAAGTGAAATAAATAATGAACGTGCCGCAGTCGGGCGTCTATGCGATGCCACATAAAGGGCTTATATGGTAAATAAATAGCAAAACATGCCACAGTCAGGCGTCTGCGCGACACCATATAAAGGGCTTATATGGTAAATAAATAACGAACATGCCATAGTCGGGTGTCTATGCGACACCACATAAAGGGCTTATATGGTAAATAAATAACAAACATGCCACAGCCGAGCGTCTATGCGACACCACATAAAGGGCTTACAACAGAATAATCACAGTGAATATCCCGGAGGTAGAACCGTCCTAGAGATACTCAATAAATCAAATAATGAACATCGTTAGTCCATAATGATAATAATCACAATCATCATATGTCACTGGTCAAAATCAAAGTTCTGACTTAGTTGTTTTTCCTCCGAAGACCGACACTAAGACCGACACTTGACCGAACCCAGACTGTAGTCCTTAACCATGGACACGGCTACTCGAATAGGTTTAATCTCTGCAGAGGGTGTACTCTTTACCCACGAGTAACGGATTCCGTTAGTCCATTCGGACTAATGCCGCTTACGGTCTTTTAGTTGAAAACACACCCAACCGCACACACCAGCTTGACTCATCGGTGTCTGGAATCACCCACAACACTCGTTAAGCAAAACTCTAAGTGGGGAGGCTACATCCTCGATTAGCATGGGATCACAAAATTTATACCGCGTGCAAACTGGGGAAGCTACCCCCTTGGCTACAACCGAAACACCCATGCCCCCTGACTGGATGACTGGCTTTAATCCATGGCCATGGTACCCTCATCCCGGCCCCTCTGTACGGTGTGTGCTAGAAAGGGGGTTGACAAATTACTTAACCATACCCTACCTGTGGCAGGGACTAGTGGTCGCACGAAACAAGTGTGGGATTTACTGGAACAAGACTTGATCTATGGTCGACTCAGGAGGTTTAGGTGTTACCTGCATGATTAGCATAACAAATATGTTTTCAACCAACAAACATAACCACCACTCATCATGTCTCACTATGTCGTACCGGACACAATCGTCTCAACGACTTGAAACAAGCTCGTGTCTACCCAAGACAGAGGCTTTCCCGGGTTCCTTCCGGTATGCACAAGAGGCATGTGATGGTGACTACCATCTCAACATATCAAACTCCAACATCATGAATCATCAATATGCACTCGTGAGTTTGCACTTATTCTCACAGAAAAATAACGAAAAACTCCGAGACGAGAGGTGTTGTAACCGTATCAAACAACACATGACAATATTATGCCAGGGTTCAGAATGCTTGCCTTCAAGTAGTGGGGGAGGCAGGGTGCATTCCAAAACTTTGGAAGTTTTCTCCTCTCTCCAAAATCCTATTAAAAATATTTTTGAATCAATGTATAGTTTCGAAAACAGTACCGAAAAGTTGTCTGGATTTTTTTGAAATAAATCTTCAAATAAACTAGACAATATTTGAGAGAGGTAGGAAAAAGAATCAATTCATTTGGAGTTATATTTAAAAAGTTATAGGCAGTCAAAGTTTTGGTCAAAATCTATTTTTAAAATAAAACAGAAAAAGAAAAACATTTCGATTACTGACCACGTCGAAGGCGTACTTTGGTTTTACGCCTCCACTTATCCAGCGTGGACGGCACGAGAGTCACTGACAGTGGGTCCAGCGGGCCCACTGGTCAGGTTTGACTGGTCTCCTCTCCCTCCTCTTCCTCTGCCCGAGCGGAGGCGGGACTCCGGCGACGCTCGCCGGCGAACGGCGGCACCGTTCGAGACACCGAGGGTGGAGATGGATCCACGGGTCCAGGGTGGTCCTCCCGGTGGTCGCTAGTCAGGTGGGGACGGAGGGAATCGCCGGCGGTGAGCTTCGCGGCGGCGATAGCTTCGGGTCGATTTGGGAGTTTGAGCTGTGGTGGCCTTCGATCGTGTTTGAGCAGCTGGGCGGCTCCGCAAGACGAAGGGGAGTCGGGTGGTGGCGTTGGCTGGACCGGGGAAGGGCCTGGTTGCGACGAAACGGACCGGAGGGCGGCGTTGGCCGAACTGGCCGGAGTCAGGGAAGACGGCCTCCTCTGGTCGATTGCGGGCTAGGGGGCGCTTGAGGAGTGGCTTGAGGCTGCTGGAGGTCTAGGAGGAGCTCGGGTCACCATTTATAGTGCAGCTAGGTCGGTTCCGCCATCGCCGAGGATAAGGTCGCCGTCCGACCGTTTCTGCTATGGTAGGGCCTCGTGGCACCGATGGGCACTTGCAGACGAGCGAGGGGATAAGCTCGGACTGCTCCAAGGGCAGCTGGCGCGCGGCCGCGGCTCGGGCGGCACCGACCGTGGCAGGAGCTCACTTCGAACGCCAGCGTGCCGCCAAGGGGCTCTGACAGCAGCGTTGTAGGGAACCAAGGGCAGCTTGGCGTGTTCCGGCGAGTGGTCGAGTGTGGGGCGCGGATCTGCGGAGTGAGCAAAAGCCAGGGGCCCGACGCGGCGGCTCGGTGCACGCGCGTGTAAAAGGAGCGCTTTGGGCATGCCCAGAGCATGTACGCGACATGCTCGACAGAATGCCAAGGTGGTCTAGAGCGCTCGGGTGAGGCTGGCAACTAACAGGACTAGGCTAGGGTTTGCAAGAAGGCTAAAGGACAAGGGGGTTAGGTCAGGAGACCAAGCTTGCAATGTTAACTAAAAACCATGTCAAAACTGGCCATGCACACAAGGTGTTTGGCAAAATGCCAAAGGCACCTAGGCATTTCTTGGAGTGGTCATAATCTCCAGATTGGGGTCTCTTTAGTTGTAGGTGATGGTGGCCAGTTTAGTTTGCCAAGGGAAGAAACTTGTTAGTGCAATTATTCGAGAAAAACAGTTTTGGGCAGAAATTAAAAGCTGTCATTTCATGGACCAAAACTATTCCAATGGGTTCATGCTCTTGGACTTAAGGGTTTTGTAAGAAGGATTACAAGTAGGAAAAAGAACCATGGGTAAAAGAGCAAGCAAAAGTATGGTTGCGGTACAAATCCTCAAGTTGGACCAGAATGAAGATGAGGTTGATTCACTCAAAATTTTCAAAAGACATAACTTGGTTTTTGCATAAATGTGGATAATATACTCCTACTGACCTCTCCTAATTTTGGTGGGAGTTTTAAGGAAATATTAAAATAGGTTGTAGTGCAAAATTGCCCACCGGGCCAGATTTAAAAACTTGGTGTAGGGCTCAAAATCTCCAATGAACAGAAGATGTTTTTGCATAAAAATGTTTTAGGGACATCATATGTCATCCCCAAATTTTGGTGAAAATATTAGATGTATTTAACATAGGGTTGCAGTGCAAAAGAGACTCTGAAAATCACTTTGAAAGAGTAAAGCTCAAGAAAAACAAATATGCAAATAAAACCACTGATTAAGAATTGTTTTATTGAGTGAGTATAGAAGTCCAATAACATTTTTTTGGAAAGTTCCCACTTGGGGTAAAAACTCCTCGATATTAAAGAAGGGTGGTTATGAAACCAAAAGAAAATCCAGAAAGCAAAATTTTTAAACTCCTGGAAAAAATTTAATAATTAAAACATGGTTAAAATTTTGGGGTGTTACAGTTGTGGCATGTCCGAAGAGGCGACACGAGTCTCCGGGGTGTGGCCCCCCTCACAGACGGAGATGACACAGTAGTAGATGTTCTGCTGTAACGGTGCGGCGTGAAAATTATTTAATACTTGGATCACGATAAAATCATGAGTTTTTTACACGACGTGGGCACATGTGCTATAGGAACGATGGTAATTTTTCATAATTTTTGGTGATGGAGAAGTATCCGAACACTTCCCTCTACGCGGATTGCCCTTTGCATGTCTACGTCTGTGGCCGGCGGCCTCCATGGGCTAGCATGCCGCCTGTCGGTTACAAAACCGGCGGATCTCGGGTAGGGGGTCCCAAACTGTGCGTCTAGGCGGATGGTAACAGGAGACAAGGGACACGATGTTTTTACCTAGGTTCGGGCCCTCTCGGTGGAGGTAAAACCCTACTCCTGCTTGATTACTATTGATGATATGGGTAGTACAAGAGTAGATCTACCATGAGATCAAGGAGACTAAACCCTAGAAGCTAGCCTATGGTATGATTGTTGTTCGTCCTACGGACTAAAACCCTCTGGTTTATATAGACACAGAGAGGGTTAGGGTTACACAGAGTCGGTTACAATGGTAGGAGATCTAGATATCCGTGTCGCCAAGCTTGCCTTCCACGCCAAGGAAAGTCCCATCCGGACACGGGACGAAGTCTTCAATCTTGTATCTTCATAGTCTAGGATTCCGGCCAACGGTGATAGTTCGGCTATCTGGATACCCCCTAATCCAGGACTCCCTCAGTAGCCCCTGAACCAGGCTTCAATGACGACGAGTCCGGCGCGCATATTGTCTTCGGCATTGCAAGGCGGGTTCCTCCTCCGAATACTTCATAGAAGATTTTGAACACAAGGATAGTGTCCGGCTCTGCAAAATAAGTTCCACATACCACCGTAGAGAGAATAATCTTTACACAAATTTAATCTGCTGACGTATTTTGCGGCGTGATGTCACATGTGACACTTCAAAAAAATTTGTTGTTTTTGTTTTCAGCAAGAGCCTTGCCTGGTTTAAAGAAGAACATTTAAACCCTTCTTAAAAACCTCTCTTCTGAGTTTTCCTTCTCAAAATCTTTTTCTTGGATTTAGTTTCTTCTAAAAATAAAACCTTTTTGGTTTTGGGCTTTTTTGGTTTTGATCCATTCTTGTTTTACCATACCTCTTGTGGTAAAATTCTCCCAAAACCTCTCCTTCCACTTTGGGACATCCCAAACTTTCTGTCCCAACTAGTTAAATCCATTTTTGGATTTTATCTCATTTAATTCTTTTCCCAAAACAATTATGTCCTTTATTTTTAGCCTAGGTAATTTGCAAAGCAAGTACCTTAATGCCTTTGAACTTTGATCTCAACTCAACTCCTCTGGATAGTCCTTAGCACCCACAACCTAGAACCATCAAGATCCACTCTTCTCCTTTTCAAAATTTTCAAAATTCACCCTCTGCAAGTTTGGACCAGATTTATGAAATTTGGTGAAATTCATATCTCACTTCTCCAAAAATTCCACCAAAATTCAGGCAACCCCCAGTTGCAATGAGAGACCACTCCACCAAAAACCAGCTCAAGGAAAAATCCCCACATGCCAAAATCATTCTGTCGAACACCTGGCATGCACTATTACTCTGCATCTTCAGAAAATTCTGTAAGTTCAGTGTCGTTTCTTCGTCAGAGTTCAGTCACATGTCGACTGTGCGCCTGGCGCATTGTGCACGGCTCCTCCTCCCTCTCCGGAGCACCACACGCGCGCTTGGCTCGTTCCTGGTGCCGGTGGCACCCTGGCCCGCCTGTGTCGGCGTCTTCCGCAGCGGCAGAGCCTCCCGTGGCGGCCGACATGGAGCACCCTGCGGCATAACGCCGCTCGGCACCGCCCAAACCACCTGAGAGCTCCGCGTGGCCATCTCCCTTGCCAGCGCATGCATGCAGCACCGTCGCCGTGGCCTGGCACGCTCAGGGCGCGCTCTTTGCCGCCGACGTGCCGTACGGCCGTTCCGTCGGGGATAGGCCGTAACCACCCCTACCTTGTTGGGTTAGACACTGGAATGGAACCAGTGCTCCGTCTAGACGATGCTCAAGCCTCTAAACCAACCGTCCAGCCACAGCACCGTCGTAATCGCTTGCCGGACTTATCCCGTTCACGGCAACCGCCTCGGGCCGACTATAAATAGCACCTCCGAGCTCGCTCTCGACCCCGCACACCTCCACCACCTCACAAGACCCCGCCCAACCTTTGGAAGAGCCTTGAGAGGCCCTTCTTCCTCAACTCCGGCCACCTCCATCCACTTCGGGCTCCGGCAGCATTCTCGCTGGTGAGAACTCCTCCACCGGCCTAGACTTGCCCGTAGCCTCATGCCACCTCTAGGAGACTAACCCCCACTCCAATTTGACCCCAACAGCTCTCTCTGACGAGGTCCACGACTACCCGAACCACCGTCCGCCGGAGCAAGGGCCGCCATCGACACAGTGCTCGCCGGCGACCACCACCACCACCCACCGACGCGGAAGGACGTACTTAACACGGAGGTACCACCCGATCCCCTTGCCTCGCCGTGGATCGCCGTCGGCGACCACTACAGCTCTCGGGCACCGACGAGCCCCATCTCCCTCATTTAAATATTCAAACCTAACGGGTGGGACCCGCCTGTCAGTCTCTCATTCTTTTTTAAAACGAATCATTTTCTGGACTTTTCTACAGAACCCCCTGAGAGTTTTCTGTTTCATTGCAAAAAGGTCCCTGAATCAAAACCCTTATTACTTTTTAACAGAAAAGGATTTTTTATTTGATACTTTTTCTGTTCTCTTTAAAATTTTGTCTAGTTTTTTATCAGATTTATTTGAGAATTATTTGGATTACTTTTTGTGCACCTCGCGGTATTTACGTTACGTGCGTATTTTCTTATACCGTAGATACCGGAGGAGGTGACGGAGCCGCGAACTTCACCCAGTTAGACTCCGACTACTCCGATCTAGGCAAGCATGTTTGAACTCTTGATATGATGAGTGTTTGTTGCATGTTTGCATTTAGGAGTTTCATGGCATGTTTATGAACATATCTTTGAATGTTATATTTCATGCACAGAAGTGGAAAGTAAGTTTCGGAAAGCCATATGTTGTTGGATACATATTTGCATGGCCATGTGATGGCATGAGGATGGTAAGATGGCAGTGTTGTGGCATGCCAGTCCTACGCCAGTCTATTTGTCTTCATTGTCATCATGAATCAAATCACATTCCCATTCATTTCCATTCCTGTACTACCACATGTTTTCCGCAAGGAATATGGCTTAGTAAGTTGCAAACCGTTTTTCCTGGTACACACAAAATAGAGAGGTTGGGATGAGGGTTCCATGGACCTGGATTAAAGCCCGTCATCCGGTCAGGGGGCATGGGTGTTTCCGGTTGGGACCGAGAGGGGGGCACCCCTTAGAGCGCGCGTATAGAAATTTGATCCCATGCTATTCGAGGTTGTGACCTCCCCGTCTCAAAGTTTTTCTTGGATGTTGTCTAGGGTGATTCCTGGCATCCTGAGGTGGAATGGGTGTGTACTGGTTAAATGTGTTTCTACCGAAATACCATAAACGGAACTAGTCCTTCGTGACTATGGAAATCCGTTGGCTGTGGTCAGTTAGTACAAACTCTGCAGAGTCACGAATCCTTTAAATCATCTTGTACATGTCCAAGTACTGTGTTCATCTTATCTTGTCAGATATCAGCCTCAGTGACAAAACCCGGTGGACTACATGAGTTTTAAATCCGATTAAAAGTTTATTCTTGTGGATGGACTAACCCATTATTTACTTCTGATACAAGCCCTTTCTGTGATGTCGCCCAGACGTCCGACTGTGGCATTTCGTTTATAAGCCCTTTCTATGACATCGCTCAGACGTCCGACTGTGGCATTTCGTTTATAAGCCCTTTCTGTGATGTCGCTCAGACATCCTACTGTGGCACACTTGTTATTTATTATCGACATAAGCCCTTTCCACGATGTTGCTCAGACATCCGACTGTGGCATTTCTTTTATAAGCCCTTTC
>NC_057798.1:645484630-645499962 GCF_018294505.1 Triticum aestivum | reverse complement strand
ACTGTGGCTTTTCTTTTATAAGCCCTTTATGTGGTGTCGCTGAGACGCCCGACTGTGGCATTTCTTTTATAAGCCCTTTCTGTGGTGTCGCTTAGACGCCCGACTGCGGCATGAGTTTTATTTGTTTACCTTTCGAGGCGTTGCTCCGGACACCCGATCGGTTTTCAGTTATTTTGTTTTACTTATCAAGTCGTGCAAAAATTTTATTACTGGAATGAGCATCATTACTTTTGCTCATGACGCATTCATGCATGCATTTGTTATATCTTTTGTCCGAACTGTCTTGCGAGTACTTTCAAAGTACTCACCAGGCTTGTTGATTTGGACAGATGTTGATGAAGGCGATCTCATGGATGAAGAGTTCGATGGCGAGTCCGACGCCTAGAGGAGTCCCAGTCAGTCTCGTGCGATCCTGCATTTGGTCACTGTATTATATCCGCTTCCGCCACCCCAGAAATAAATTCACCGAGCCTCACCTCGACGCTCGATGAACCACCAGTTAGGAATCAAGTTATCCACCACCATTTTTATCTCGAGCTAGTAGCATGTCAACACACCCTGTGTCATAACCGCCCTTATGTATGATATTGGCGTGTTTGTAATAAATTGTTGAGCAGCCTCAGCTCAACCCTGTAATATATTTAATGCTACTGGTCCTCTGTTTATCAAGTATTTGTCTACCAGTAAGGATGACTTTTCCTATACTGGGATCAAAAGATCGATTTTCTCAATAAGTATTTTATTGAAAAATTGGTCGTGACATCACATCACGGCCAAGCCTTTACTGGAATTTTTATTGTCCCACCTCAGCGCGTTTAGCGAGGCGGTTTCCTTGGCACGTCTTGTCAAAGCGGAGATCGTGCCCCCTTATTTCGGGATTCTCATCAATACGGGCGTGGGTAACCCAGACATGCCCATTGGCGCGCCTCCTATATCGAAGGCGAGTCCTTAACGGTCACGAGGAGGGCTCTTGGTATCCAACCTCTTTATAACGAGACCAATGCCCGCTCCTTTTTTTCAATCTCAATCGAATCCGCCCCTCGCCTCGAGTTCCAACACCCAAAGCTCTAGATTCAGGCGCTTCGGACCTCCGAGGATGTCCGGCTCCGACCTGCAAGGCCGGTGGATGCCTTCCTCCGTCATGGAGGAAGACGTGCTAAAGCTGAGAGATGCCCGGTATCTGACCGGCGAAATTGCGCACAGGCTGCCTGCCCAAGGGCAGGTTACTCCCACTCCCAAGACTGGCGAGAGTGTGGTGTTCATGTCTCACTTCCTTCAGGGGTTAGACTTCCCATGGACCCCCTTCGTGAGGGGGCTCATGTTTTATTATGGGCTAGAATTTCATGATTTGGATCCGGAGTCTATCCTCCACATCTCATCGTTTATTGTCGTATGTGAAGCCTTCCTCCGCATTTCCCCTCACTTCGGGTTGTGGCTCAAAACCTTCAAAGTGGAACCGAAGATGATCGGGGGGCAGCTGGCAGAGTGCGGAGGGGCTGTTATAAGCAAGAATGTTGACGCTCCATGGCCCGAGGGCTCTTTTCAAGAGGAGCTTGGTTTGTGGCAACAGGAGTGGTTCTACATCACCGCTCCCAGGGGCACTAGATGGGTGGCGCCACCTGCCTTTCGCTCGGGCCCTCCACAATGGCTAGCGTCGTGGGTCAACAAGGGGCTTGACTGGGGGCCGTCCAAGGACGTACCACTGTTGCAGGGCCGTATTCGAGACCTCCAAGAGAGGGAGATCAATCTGGTTGTAGTGGCGCAGGTCATGCTAATTCGGCGCCTTCTGCCCTGCAAACGTCGCCCCCTCCGCCTGTGGGAATTCAATCCGGAGGGACCGCAAGCTCTCCAACACTTCATGGGTGCAACGCCCGTGGAGATGTATAAATAGTTCTTCGGATCACAAGAGGTGTGTCCGGACTTGACCGAGGACGCAGGTCTGAGCTGCAATCGCCCGAATACTCAAGTAAGTAGTCCTATGCGCGGACACGTTGTCCGTACATTTATCATAAACTTGCCCTTTTAAAGAGTTGTCCCTTGAATAGGAGTGGATAGCAAAAGCAAAACTAATAAGGTGTCCGGCCCCCCTCCCTAAGACCATGCCGGATCCTGTGTTAACCAAGATGCTGGAGGCCGCGCCTTTGGAAGAGGGCGAAGGGGGGAACAGGAAAGCTACTGCCTCCGCTAAGGAGGCTCTCAAGAAAGGGGGGATCGAGAATCCCTCCCTCCAGGGGGGGAAGAGGACCGCTTCTGAAGATTCGGAGGCCAAGGCCTCAAAGCAGGGGAAGAAATCCTCACCAAAGGGTCCTGCGCCGGGAGAGGCCCCGGCCGCACTATTTCCCCAAGGAAATCAGCCCTCTAGCGAGCTGTAAGTAGAAAGGGGAGTTTTGTAATAAGGGACATCCCTGTTTTTATTTCTGAAGATAAACGAAGTTTTACCTTGTAGTTCGGATCTCAGCCCTTCTCAGCAGAGCTCATCTTCGGGGGATCTTCGTCCGGAGATGATGGAGAGCGAAACGCCTCCATCTGCCGCACCGTCAGGCGGGGCAGACGACCCTGAGATGTCGTCACGGAGGGTTTCCCCGAGTCCGGCGGGGCCGGAAGGTTTGGCACCAACTGGTGTACGGTCGGCGGAGCTGAAGGATCTGCTCGGGCGAGCATCTATCTCAGAAGATCACCATATGTTAATGGGTATGGTGATTGAAAGGATTTCATCCGCTGAGAGCGGATTGCATGAAGCCGTCAGAAGTTTACTGATGGGGCTTAAGGTACGCAAAAATGATATACCTTCTGACAGTTTTGCATATAGAATGCGCCATGTATAGATAGTAGCCCCTGAGACTCGGTACGTTATCAAAGGTGACAGCGTGCCGAGGATCATAATCTCAATTGTAAGATGTCGCCCTTCCTATATAGGTGGCGGAGCATTCGGTGGCCAGCCGGACTGATGGATTTGCCGAACTGAAGCGGCAACTTGACATTGCGGATGTGGACATCACGTTGGTCAATAAGCGACTTGACGAGTCACAAGGTATGTGGCTTCTCCGCGGACACCTGGTAAGGGAGCTTGACGCCCGTGCCTTACAACATGTATGCTTAATGCAGATGGTGCCGCTACTATGGAGGATCTTCGGGCGGAGCTCGCCCAAGCCAAGGAGCAAGCCAGAAAAAGTAATGTGGCTGCCTTGAAGGCGGCCGAAGAGCTAAAAGCCGAACAGGCTGCTCACTGCCGAACCAGGGAGGAAATGGCCGAGATGGCCGTGAAGTTAAAGAATGCTGCTGAACGCTGCCAGCTTCTTGAAAAAGAAGATCGAGTGGTGCAAGAGGACCTGAAGAAGGCCACTGCCGAGGCCAAGGATGCTCGGTCTGCGATGAGAGCTATGAAGGAGGAGCTACGTCAGGCCGGAGATATCGTGGCTGGAAAGCCCTTTCTGCTGCAGAGGAAATTCATGGATCCTAAATATGCTCGGCTGGACTGGTTGTGGAGTGTGGAGGATGCTTATCTGGACCTGGCGGCAAGTGTCGCGGAAGCGGGCGAATACTTCCGAGATCAACAGGATCGCGAAGTGGAAAAGGTTTTTTGGTCGCAGTTCCATAATCCGGAGCGCCCACTTCCCTTAACCGATCGCTTGGCCGAATGGGCGGAGCTGAATAGGTTGTCCGGACTTGCCATGAAGTCTGTCGTGACTCATTTGTGTCCAAAGAGGCCCGAGCCAAAGAGTTATTTTGGCTTGGTGCAGCAGTTCCTTGGTGCGGTGCCGCATGTTAGTGCAATGAAGCAGTCAGCATGCGTAGAGGGTGCGCAGATGGCTCTTGCCCGTGTCAAGACATACTGGGCAGAGATGAAGGCCACTGACATTGCATCCCAGGATTCGGACCGAAGCCGAGTACCTGCCGAGCACTACTTTGAGGAAGTCCTTCAGGGCCTCATTTAATAGATACGCAGTTCTCAAAGGATATCATCTTCAAATGACATGTATGATTTGTGAAGCAATGTTCCAATAGAATATAAGGGCTTTTTATACTTGTGCGTTCAAGTAGTACAGTACCTCCTGTGCGGCCGTTAATGTATATGTATATAACCTGAAAGATGGTAGTCCTTGGCTTCAGCCCCCACGCACATAGTGCTGGGGTGTTTGCAAAAAAGCGCATTTTCACACTTTATCCAACATCTTGGTCCTGTGAAGGAGGTGATAGCGTAGCAAACTAGGCAACCGGACTATAATGCTTTATCACTTTCACTTAGCCATAGGAGTTCGATGGTGGGGCTACAATATAGCCCCTAGGGGCACCGTGCTCTCCCGAATTCGGGGCGCGTATGTGCCTGACCGGGAAACGGTCCTTCGTTAATGCGGAGGAATTCTAAACATTCCTGTGGGTCATCGAGTGGTTGACCAGTCTCACGCTATATCATGACAGTCAGTTTTCGGCTTTCTCTACTGAGGTGCTTGCCAGGCCGAACCGGGGCACAATCGCAGTAGTTCTCCTGGTGCCGCGTTAGCCGATAAAACGGAACGTAAGGCAGCAAAACACATGAGCCGGGCAAACCCAACATTTGACCAAAGACATGATTCGGAGCTGATGCATATAAGGCCTAACTCGAGACGCCGAACACTCCCTAAGGTATTCGGTCTTTATGAAAACGGGCAGAACAGCCCTAAGCCCCTAGTGTCCAGGTACGCGCAAAAATTTCTGATGCGACCGATGCCAAAACGCCAGCCTCCTCCTCGGTTATAGTAATAAACCGGGGGATGTGTATCAACAAGAGACAGTAAGAAAGGTTTACGCAGGGTCTTAATCTGAAAAGAATCCTTGCAACGGGTCCCTACTGCACGTCTGCGCCTGTGTCTCCGTTGTGCCGTATCCTGGACGGGTGTAGCACGGTGTTCATCTGTAAAAGAGAAGAACTTAGTTGGAAAAATGGATCGTGCGGAAAATGTATAAACAGAGTATAATTCAAAAATGAATAAAATTGAGCCTTATTGTCTCTTATTGTACATGCGTGCAGCCCCTTGTAAGGGGGTACGCGGCTATTAAGCCCCTTGTTTATTTATGCCGGACTCGCCTAACCGTGTCCGAGATCTGAATGACCTGTTTAGGTGCTTTGATCAGCAAAGCCAGATTAGTGTGTGGCTGTCAAGGCAGTCTCACTTTCTTCCGTATTCAATAAACACTCGAAATTTCCCTTTAATGAGATGATGCCGCGTGGACCGGGCATTTTGAGTGTAAGAGATGCATAATGCGGTATTGCGTTAAAGCGGGCGAAAGCTTCGCGTCCCAATAGTGCTTGATAGCTACTTTTAAATGGGGCGATGTGGAAGACTAACTTTTCGCGACGGAAGTTGTCGGATGAGCCGAACACAACTTCTAGTGGTAGAGAGCCCGTACAATGGGCATATGGGCCTCGCATCACTCCTTTAAAGGAAGTGTTGCTATGGCGCATTTTGGTTGGGTCTATCCCCATTCTGTGGATTGTATCCTGATATAGCAGGTTTAGATCACTGCTGCCGTCCATTAGGACCTATGCAAATTTTAGTCCGTCGATTATAGGATTTAATATCAAAGCAGTCCATCCTGCATTCCGGATACTTCCGGAGTAATCCTGATGGTCGAAAGTGATTGGTTTTGACATCCAGTGTCGGGACTCCGCTGGGGTGGACCGTGCGGCGCGTACTTTAATGGGCGCCACTCTATTTTTTCCTGTTGTCACTTGAAGTGAGTTTACTGTTTTGACCTCTTGTGGGAAATTCCTTTGTTTTCTGGTGCTCTGCTTGTGGGGTTCGTCATCGTCCTCACTTGGTGTGTCGAGCCCCTTGTGTTCGGCATTAAGTCGGCCGGACTGCTTGAAGACCCAACAATCTTTGTGGGTGTGGTTTGCAGGCTTCCCGGAGGTACTGTGGATTTGGCATATCTTGTCCAAGATTTTGTTTAGGTTGGATAGCTCGTCGCTGTTGTCCTTGAGAGGCAGTTTTTTGTTGTTCTGCCGAGAGCTTTTGAATCCGGCGTTGACTGTCGTGCTCTTTGGACCATTTCCCTTAGTTCGGCGTTGGTCCTTGCTGCGTCGTGGTTTCCCATTTCCATCCCAGACCTCGGATGTACTTGGGTCGCTGGTGCTGCATCTTGCCAGCCAGCTATCCTCTCCCGCGCAAAAGCGGGTCATGAGGCTTGTTTGTGCGGCCATTGTTCTTGGCTTTTCCTAGCCAAGGTGCCTGGCGAGCCATTCGTCTCGGACGTTGTGTTTAAAAGCGGCTAAGGCTTCGGCATCTGGACAGTCGACTATTTGGTTCTTTTTGGTGAGGAACCTATTCCAGAATTTGCGGGCTAACTCTCCGGATTGTTGAGTTATGTGACTTAAATCGTCTGCATCCGGAGGGCGGACATAAGTCCCTTGAAAATTTGCCCGAAAAGCATCCTCGAGGTCTTCCCAACTTCCAATGGTATTTTCAGGGAGGCTTTTAAGCCAGTGCCGTGCTGGCCCTTTGAGATTGAGGGGTAAGTATTTTATGGCGTGGAGATCGTCTCCTCTAGCCATGTGTATGTGGAGGATGTAATCCTCTATCCAGACTCCTGGGTCTGTTGTTCTGTCGTATGCCTCTATGTTTATGGGTTTAAATCCCGCTGGGAATTCATGATCCAGCACCTCATCGGTGAAACATAGGGGGTGTGCGGCTCCCCTGTATTTGGGTGTGCCATGATGTTCGGATATTTGGCGTGTTGCATTGCTTAAAAGAGCTTGCTTTCTTGGCACGCAGATGGACCTAACTGGGCCATCCTTTTGATACGAATCCTTATGCGGTTCATGTGCCGGATTGTGTGCGGCGCCGATTGCCGCTCTATGCTTGTCATGTGGTCGTCCATCCAACCGGGCGGCCTCTTTGTTCTTTGGTTGCGGGGGCTCTAAGGCCTCCTCATCGAATTCGAGCAGTAGTTTGCGCTTAGGGTAGCTCTTTGTTTGGCGACTGTCGCCGTATTTGTCTGCGGTGTTGAGTACTTTGCTCCATCTGATTCTGAGTGCATCTTCCGCTGTTTTGAGCTTCCGCTTCTGCTTTTTCAGGCTACGCGCAGTGGCGACGAGCCTTTTGTGGAGGTTCTTCTATTCCATAAACTTGTCCGGTGAGAGATCGTCCGGACTGTTATCTTCGCCGGGGACGGGTTGCTTATCCAAGTTATCCTGTTCGGATGGTTGCTCGAGGGCATGTTAATCGTCCACCGGTTCGCCCTGCTCTATGGCTGGGTCTGTATGGGTGTTGTCATTGTCGAGGCGGGACTTTGAGCGGCGCTTACGTCGCCGTTTTGACTGTTTTTCGAGGGAATTGTCCTTCAGAGCGTCCCGTTGTTCCTCGTTATCGCTTCCTTTAGGTGTATCCACCATATATACATCGTGAGTTGAGGTGGCCTTCCAGTGCCCTGTAAGCACTGGTTCTTGGTCGTCTCCGGCATCATCGTTCATACCGTCGATGTCTTCGGAGTCTAAGTCTAGCATGTCGGTTAAGTGATCGACAGTGGCTACGAAGTGGGTGGTGGGTGGGCTTTGAATTTCTTCGTCGTCCGCATCCCAACCGTCCTGACCATAATCCGGCCAGGGCTCTCCTGATAAAGAGAGACACTTTAACGAATTCAGGATGTTGCCAAAAGGCGAGTGCTGAAAGATGTCCACAGCAGTGAACTCCATGATCAGCGCCCAATCGGATTCGATTGGCAGGGGCGCGGAAGGTTCGGGGTCCGGAGAGGAGTCCGGCACCTTGGAGTCACGGGCTTCACAAGGGATAGGGTCGGTATTCGGCTCTATCGCCGTAGAGGTAGCAGCCCCCGAGGAAGGTGTCCAGCCACCCATCCGCGATCGGCGCAGTCGGTTCCGAGCTAAGGGTCGGAGCGGACTCTTGTGCGGCCTACAGGGCACTATCCGGTAGCAGAGCTAGATCATGCCCATCGTGACAGTGTGGCGCGCTCGGCTGTGGCTCGAATCCGCCGAAGATCAAGTCTCCGCGGATGTCAGCCGTATAGTTCAAACTTCCAAATCTGACCTGGTGGTCAGGGGTGTAGCTTTCGATCTGCTCCAGATGGCCAAGTGAATTGGCCCGTAGTGCAAAGCCGCCGAATATGAAGATCTGTCCGGGGAGAAAAGTCTCACCCGGGACCGTTTTGTTGTGGATGATCGAAGGAGCCATCGGGCCTATAGGTGACGACACAGAGGAACTCTCAATGAAAGCACCAATGTCGGTGTCAAAACCGGCGGATCTCGGGTAGGGGGTCCTGAACTGTGCGTCTAGGCGGATGGTAACAGGAGACAAGGGACACGATGTTTTTACCCAGGTTCGGGCCCTCTCGGTGGAGGTAAAACCCTACTCCTGCTTGATTAATATTGATGATATGGGTAGTACAAGAGTAGATCTATCACGAGATCAAGGAGGCTAAACCCTAGAAGCTAGCCTATGGTATGATTGTTGTTCGTCCTACGGACTAAAACCCTCCAGCTTTTATAGACACCGGAGAGGGTTAGGGTTACACAGAGTCGGTTACAATGGTAGGAGATCTACATATCCGTATCGCCAAGCTTGCCTTCCACGCTAAGTAAAGTCCCATCCGGACACGGGACGAAGTCTTCAATCTTGTATCTTCATACTCTAGGAGTCCGGCCAACGGTGATAGTTCGGCTATCCGGACACCCCCTAATCCAGGACTCCCTCATCGCCAATCTTGCGTACGCGGCTTCTCACAAGTCTGGAAGTGTTGTGGCAGTTACAAACGCCCGGCACACGTCTCCGGGGCGTGGCCCCCCTCACGGACGGCGCCACCGCCGTCACCTGGAGGGGGTTGTCGGTGTCAAAACTGGCGGATCTCGGGTAGGGGTCCCGAACTGTGCGTCTAAGGCTAATGGTAACAGGAGGCAGGGGACGCGATGTTTTACCCAGTTTCGGGCCCTCTCGACGGAGGTAATACCCTACTTCCTGCTTGATTGATCTTGATGATATGAGTATTACAAGAGTTGATCTACCACGAGATCGTAGAGGCTAAACCCTAGAAGCTAGCCTATGATTACGATCATTGTTGTCCTTCGGACTAAACCCTCCGGTTTATATAGACACCGGAGGGGGCTAGGGTTACACAGAGTCGGTTACAGAGAAGGAAATCTACATATCCGAATATCCAAGCTTGCCTTCCATGCAAAGGAGAGTCCCATCCAGACACGGGACGAAGTCTTCAATCTTGCATCTTCATAGTCCAACAGTCCGGCCAAAGTATATAGTCCGGCTATCGGAGGACCCCTTAATCCAGGACTCCCTCAGTAGCCCCTGAACCAGGCTTCAATGACGATGAGTCTGGCGCGCAGATTGTATTCAGCATTGCAAGGCGGGTTCCTTCTCCGAATACTTCGTAAAATATTTAGAACACAAGGATCGTGTCCGGCTCTGCAAAACAAATTCGACATACCACCGTAGAGAGTACAATATTCCACAAATCTAATCTGCTAACAGTTTTTATGACATCATGCCACGATTTCGTCATTGTTCGAACCGTTTTTCACAACCAACCACTGCACATACCGCGAGGCGGTTTTATCGGCACATCTTGTCGAAGCAGAGATCGTGTCCCCTTATCACGGGATCCTCGTCAATACAGACATGGGTAACCCAACCGTGCCATCAAACGTGGCGTTCGGGGAATAAGCGAGTTTAACGGGCAAGTGGGGAGGCGCAGGATTTTTGCTGCCTTTATAAGGGGATAAGAACTTCCCTTTTCACCGACGCCCTTCTCTACTCATCCATTCCTTTCCACTCGAGCCCTAGTTCCCAGACGCTCCTCTTCTTCACCCAAAAAGGCTTCCCGAAGATGTCCAGATCTGGAGCAGGAGGCAAGTGGATGGCCTCTACCGTCCGGGAGAAGGATATCAAAAAGTTTCGGGGGGGCGGGTATCTGGCCAAGAGAATTAGCAACCGTCTTCCGACAGCGGGACAGATTGTCCCCACCCCGGAACCCCACGAGAGGGTGGTATTTTTCCTCATTTTGTATGCGGGCTAGGGTTTCCCCTCCACCCATTTGTTCGCGGCATCATGCACTATTACGGGATTGATTTCCATGATCTATCCCCAAATTCCTTCCTCAACATCTCGACATTCATAGTCGCGTGTGAGGCCTTTCTTCGCGTCCTGCCGCACTTCGGCTTATGGCTAAAGGTTTTTAATGTGAAGCCCAAGGTAGTGAGCAGCGAGCATGCCGAATGCGGAGGCGCCATGGTGAGCAAGATGCCCAATGTTAAATGGCCGACAGGGACTTTCAATGATTCCGTCAAGGAGTGGCAGTAGCAGTGGTTCTATATCACCGAGCCGCGTGGCAAGGAGTGGACCACCGCACCGGAGTTTAGATCCGGTGCCCCCTGTGACTTACGTCCTGGCACAAGAAGGGTCTGAACTGTGCTTCGTCTGACGAGCTATCAGAGCTCCAGACGCGCGTCCAAGACATGGAAGACAAGAGCGTCAAGCTCATCAATGTAGTCTAGGTGATGTTGGTTCGCCGGATTCTACCATATCAACATTGAGCTTGCAATCTATGGGAGTTCGACCCGGCCAAGCACCAGACCCTGCTAGAGCTCTTTGGCTCTATGCACAAGGACATCTGGAAGGTGCTTTCCAAGTCCGGCAAACTGTGGCCGGACTCCACCGAGGACCGTGGGTACCAACTGTCCCGCCCCGCAAGTTCGGTAAGCAACTGAATGTTTTGACAATTCATGTGTTCTATCCGTACATCCTGGGGAAAATACTTAACGTATTTCCTATCATTTTCCTAGGGCTGGGCGAAGAAGGCGGGGTGGATCTACGGTCCAGCCCCTCTGCCGAAAGAACTGGCTGGCCCACTTCTGAAGAAGATGCTGGTCCCGGCGCCATATAAGGCGCCGAAGAAGAAGACCGAAAAGGAGGCCAAGAAGACCAAGGCAATCTCCGTCGTCATGGTGCCCCGGACACAAAATCTGAAGACTCCAATGTCCATTCTTCCTCCGAAGAGGGCAGGGAGGAGGAGGACGATGAATCCCCCGCAGGGGGAAAGAAGAAAAGAACGGCCTCCAATTCCTTGGAGGCCGATTCGCCTAAGAGGGGAAAAACTCCTCTTCAAGAGGACTCCACCGCCGCCGCCGATAGCAGCCCGGTGTGGGATCCCAGGCCCGAGCCCCTGGTGAACTCGTGAGTATAAGATCCGAACACACTCATGTGCCCAGAATTGACACGGCATGATATTTTAATCTGAGTCGTAAATTCTTTTCAGCCTGACGAGGGCCCGCACCGAACAATCCTCGTTGGAGGATTTGCTGGGTTCGGATGCAATGGAGAGCGGGACACCCCCGAAAGCCCCCTCCCCCAAACATAGGGATGAAACTGAGGCTTCGTCCCAGAAGGGCCCAGGCCACGGGAGGGGGGAAACATTGCGAAAAAGATGGCGCCGGGAGGCCATACTTTAGGAGCCGGACACATGGGAGAGAGAGCTCCTGTGGACGTCAACGGCGGGGGTCACAATGAATCCGGCCCCAAGCCGGACACGATTCTAGAGTCCCATAAGGTCCCTGAGTCAGACAGGAGGCCTCCGTCAGCTGGAGAAGGTATGTCTGATCCACTGGCCACCTCTGTCCAACCAGGGGTGCCTGATACTTTATTGGCGGCACTAGAGGGTGCCTCCATTGTTGATGAACATCGTGCCCTTATGGGTGTGGTGATTGAGAAGATTCAGTCCGCCGAGAGTGGACTGAATGAATCCTGCATCAGTCTCATAAGAGGCTCTAAGGTACGTTTAATGAAGTTTGGAAGAGTGTCATGGTATGGATAGCAACCCCTGATACACTGTTTGGTGGAAGAATGCACCGGACAGAGGATCAAATATATATTCGCAGAAGACTCACTTAATGACATCTATCACTTTTTTATAAGCAGGAGTCTGTAGCGGCCGCCGCCTCTCATGTTGCGGAAGTATCCGGACTGAGGCATAGTCTGGAGCGGGCCGAAGGAGAACTTGGCCAAGTGAAGAAACAACTAGAGGGTAACCAAGGTATTCAGAAACCTTGTTTATGTAGCACGAAAGGATGAGTGTGCATGATAACAATATTTTGATAATGTGCTCTAGGGGCGTCGGCCGAAATTGAGGCCCTAAAGAAGGTTGTGGCCGAAGCCGAGAGGAAAGCAACCGCAGAGCAGGTGCTCCATCAGAAGCACAAGGCCAGAGTTATTAAAGCTGAGCGTGAGCTTCAAGCGGCCGTGCAGAAATGCGAGACCTTGGAGCAGAGTTTAGCAGGGAAAGAATCCAAACTCTCCCAGGCTCGCCAAGCCGCAAGTGATGCCCGGGGGGAAGCCCAAGGTGCCCTGAAGGAAATCCATGAGGCGAGGAAGATTGCGGCTAGTAAGGCTTTTTTCTGTACAAGGCGAGTATTTTCAGAGGAGAAAATCAAGTTGAGAGTTTAAATTCTGATTTCTCCAGGGGTATTTGCGGAGCTGCCACGTAGCATATCTGACGCCGCCCAATTCTACCGAGCCGAAGAGAAGAATACTACAGATAAGCTCTTTTGGATGCAGTATCTAGCACCGAATTATCTGGTGCCGTTTTCCGATCAGCTGAAGCAGCTGGTCGAACTACATAAAGCGGCCGAGCTAGCCATGAAGGATTTGATTATCCGGCTGTGGCCTGCCGAGCCGATTCCAAGCAATTACTTCGGGCTCGTGAAACAGATTGTGAGTGCCTGCCCTCGACTCGAAGTCACCAAGCGGTCGGTCTGCATAGAAGGTGCGTGAATGGCCTTTGCCTACATGAAGGTGCATTGAGGGAAGATGGATGCAGAAAAGCTAATGACCGAAGGACCGCCAGAGGGGAAAGAGCACTGCAAGCCCGAACTGTATTATGAATGTGTCTTGAAAGGGGCCCATCTTGCGGCGGAGTAGTGCACCAAGGACATATTTCCATGAATACGGTCATGTTTTTCCTTTGTAATATTTGAACAAGGTCATTATTTATTGCTTGTCATATGAAAGTTTTTCATCATGTGCGGCCGTTGTATATAATAATCCTGAGAGTCAGCCAGTCGTCGGCTTCCGCCCCCACGTAGTGAGTACGGGGGTGTTCGGGGTAAACCTGAGCACTCTTTATCCCAGTTTTGGGTCCCTAAAGGAGGTGTTCAGCACAGTGAACCAGGCAATCGGACTATAAGGCTTTATCGCTCTCACTTAGCCATAGGAGTTTTTTTGAGGAAGGTAGGCGTAGCCCCTGGTGTTCGGAAGACCGCACGAGGGGTTCTATAAGCGCCTCATCGGAAAAGGCCGATCTGTCGCACGCTGCATTGGTTATAGCATTATGCAGAAGAAATCCTTAAAGATTTTAGAACCTCTCGAACAGCTGACCAGCTCTCGCTACATCATGACAGTCAGTTTTCGGCTTCCTCTACTGAGGTGCTCGTCCGGAAGAACCGGGACACAATCGCAGTAGTTCTCCCAGTGCTACCTTAGCCGATATAGCGGAACGTAAGGTACCAAAACATAGGAGACGGGCAAACCCAACTATTGACCCAAGACATGATTCGGAGCTGATGCATATAATGCTATAAGTTTGGGGTGCCGAACTACCGTGAGGGTGTTCGGACTTTTTTGTCGTAGTATGGGTGTGATGAAGCCCCTGGCATATTGAGGCATATCGTGATAAGCAGACGCCTTTTAACAAAAGAGTTTTAAATAAGAAATAGCAGTGTGTGAGCATCACATAAATCCATATGTTGTATTTGAGTAATACGTCAATGTGTATGAGTACAGATGATGTGATAAAAGGAAATATGATTGCAGAACCTACTGATACCGGGTGTGAGGAAATTGCGCTCGGACCCGGGGTGTAGTCAGATGATCATAGAGGGGAATATCTAGAGATTCCCTTATGCGCTCGAACTGTTTCCACGCCATCCATCCTGGCCTATGTATAGGTGAACCTACAAAGAAAATGCAAGAAATTGTTTTGCGCCGCAGGGCGGTTGAGCTGCAATATGTGGCTTGTATTCTCTTTTTTTGAAGTGTTTTCAATTAAGCTCCGGGCGAACCGGGCTATCCTGCCGCGCAGTAGTTCTGACTCCTTTGACGGTGTCCAGGAACTTGGTCGTCGACTCGAGGTTCGGCTGGAAGGTGCCATCCGTTGTTCTTGCTGTTAGAGCGGTGGTAGATTCTTCGGCTGTGAGGGGGAGTTCGGACCTGCCATTAACCGTGATGATGCCGCATGGACCGGGCATCTTTAATTTACGGTAAGCATAATGTGGCACCGCGTTGAATCAGGCGAACACGGTTCGTCCGAGCAGTGCCTGATGATCACTGTGAAAGGGGACGATGTTGAAGACTAAATCTTCGGTATGGCGATTGTCCGGGGATCCGAAGACCACTTCCAGTGTGATTGAGCCCGTGCAACAGGCCTCTACACCTGGTATGACACCTTTGAAGGTGGTTTTTGTGGGCTTGATCCTTGAGGGGTTGATGCCCATTTTGCGCACTGTATCCTGGTATAGCAGGTTCAGGTTGCTACCTCCGTCCATAAGGACTCGTGTGAGGTGGAATCCGTCAATGATAGGGTTGAGGACCAGTGCGGCCGAACCGCTATGACAGGTACTGGTAAGGTGGTTGTGACAACCGGTTCTCCGAGTATTAATTCCCAGAAAATGGCCCTTGTGCTCATCAGCCCCAGGATAACTGTTAGCTGATGAGGCACCAACTTGATACAGAAATTCCAAGCAAAATACAAAATATGTAGTACAAGACCATTCTGGCCTGTGAGTACAACAAATGGTTTGTAGTGGTTGATGGCGGAAGCGGGTTGTGAATCATCAGTGTCTATGGGACTCCATTTCCCACAGGAACAGCTGACCAGGTTAACTCCTATCTTCGCGAGGCTGCTACCACTGTTGCTTAGGTTTCGGGGCTGTCTTCGCGGTCGCTCCTCTCCGTGCAAGAAATCTGGCCAAGACAATAGCCAGGGACAAGCCAGTGAGTACTTTGAATGTACTCGCAAACATTATGAACACTGGTATAATATGACAATGATGTGCTGAAAATATTCTATGCTCATGACGTCAGTCACAAAAGATAAATAAAACTCTGATGCGTACAAGCATGTTAATTATGAATATGCAATAACTTAGCAATACTAAAATTATGAAATAAATAACAAACATGCCATAGTCGGGCGTCTTAGCGACACCGCATAAAGGGCTTTAAAAGAAATGCCACAGTCGAGCGTCTAAGCGACACCACATAAAGGGCTTTAAAAGAAATGCCACAGTCGGGCGTCTGAGTGACACCACATAAAGGGCTTTAAAAGAAATGACACAG
>NC_057798.1:645433171-645484377 GCF_018294505.1 Triticum aestivum | reverse complement strand
ACACAGTCGGGCGTCTAAGCGACACCACATAAAGGGCTTTAAAAGAAATGCCACAGTCGGGCGTCTGAGCGACACCACATAAAGGGCTTTAAAAGAAATTCCACAGTCGGGCATCTAAGCGACACCATATAAAGGGCTTTAAAAGAAATGCCACAGTCGGGCGTCTGAGTGACACCACATAAAGGGCTTTAAAAGAAACAATCATAGTGAATATACCGGAGGTAAAACCATCCCAGGGATATTCGATAATACCAAAAATATCACGGGTTAGTCCACAACAAAATAATAATCATCATTATCACATGTCACAAGTTGTAATATCAGTTCTGATTTAACAGTCTCACCTCCGAAGACCGACACTAAGACCGACACTTGACCCATCCCAGACTGTAATCCTTAACCATGGACACGGCTACTCGAATAGGTTTAATCTCTGCAGAGGGTGTACTCTTTACCCACGAGTAACGAATTTCTTTAGTCCATTGGGACTAATTCCGTCTACGGTCTTTTTGTTGAAAACACACCTAACTTGCACACACCAGCTTAACTCACACGTGTCTGGAATCACCCACGACACCTGTCAAGCAAACTCTAAGTGGGGAGGCTACAACCTCGCGTAGCATGGGATCAAATTTATATCGCGCACTCTAAGGGGTGGCCTCCCCTCTCGGTCTCAATCGGAAACACCCATGCCCCCGGACCAGGTGGCCTGCCTACCAGCTACAGCCGGTATCTTCCACCCTGGCCTCTCTGTACGGTGTGTGCTAGAAATAGGTTGACAACTTACTGAACCGTACTCTACTTGTTGTAGAGACGAGTGGTAGTACGAAACAAGTATGGGGGTTACTGGAACAAGACTCGATCTATGGTCGACTCAGGAGGTTCATAAATTTCCCTGCATGACATGTATAACAAAATGTTCCAGCCAACACGATCACCGCTCACCATACCTCACTATGCCATACCGGACATAACTGTCCCAACGGGGACCGGCGACAAACTCATGCCTACCCAAGGCAGAGGTTTTCCCGGATTCCTTCTGGCATGCAAGCAAGGCACATGAGGATGATTATTATCACAAGTGTGATCATTTCCAACAGCATGGAAATCACAAATATGCATCCATGCACATGATCATCTCACATGAAATAACAAGTTCTCCAAAAATGAGGTAGTGTTATAAACGTATCAACGAACGCACAAAAGTATTATGCCGGGGTTCAGAATTCTTGCCTTCAAGTCATGGGAAGGCAGGGTGCATTTCAAACTCTTGAAATACTTCTCCGCTCTTCAAAAATCCTATTTTAGAAATATAAATGAATTAACACACAAAATAAAAACAGCACAAAAAGTTGTTCTGAAAATTTTTCAAATAAATCTTAAAATAAACTAGACAATATTTGAGAGAAGTAGGAAAAGGAATTAATTCATTTGGAGTTATATTTTAAAAGATAAAGCCAGTCAAAGTCCTGGTAAAAATCTGTTTTTAAAATAAAACAAAAAAGAAAATGTTTTAAAAGAAAATGTTTTAAAAGAAAAACACGTTGAAGGCATATTCGGGAAAGGCGCTTCCACTTACTCCTGTGTGGACAGGCGTTGGGTCACTGACGGTGGGCCCGCCTGGCCCACTGGTCAGGTTTGACCGGCCACGCGTGCGTCGTTTCCCCTCCGACCGAACAAAGGCGGAGCTCCGGCGAGGATTTGCCAGCAAACGGGGGCGTCCCTTGGTGATCTGAGGACATGGGTGTGCTCAGGGGGTCGAGACGAGTCTGTGGGTACCCGCCATGGTCGCCGATGTGAACGGAGTCGCCGACGACGAGCTTCGCGGCGGAGGAGGCGTTCGGGTGGAGAGTGGGTTTGGGGCTACGGTGGTCTCCGGCCAAAATTGAGCGTGGGGTTGCACTCACGAGAGGGAGGGAGAGTTCTTGGTGGAGAGAGTGGAGAGGGAGAGGCACTGGTGGCGACGGAATTGGCCGGGGCTTGGCAGCGACCGAACCAGCCGGACTCGGGGAAGATGGCCTTCCCTTGCTCGACTGCTGGCCAAGGCAACACTAGGAGTATCACTTGAGGTTGCTCGAGGTCTAGTTTGAGCTCCGGGGTCCTTATATAAGCGGTGGAGGTCGGTTCTGAGGCGGCCGGCGATAAGGACGACGGCGAACCGCCTCCGTGTAGCGTCAGGGCGTCGTGGCGATGACGGGAGCTAGCCAACAAGCGAGGGGATAAGCTTGCGCTGTTCCCATGGGCAGGTGGCTAGCTGGGATGGCTTTGGCAGCGCCGACCGTGGCAGAGGTGCGCTGCAGACACCGGCGTGCCGCCAAAAGCTCTGTTGGCGGCGCTGTAGGCTGCCAGGGCGGCTTGGCGTGTTGCTGTGAGGAGGATAGTGTGTGGCGTGGTGCTACAGAGCGGGCCAAAACCAGGGGGGCCAACGTGTCGGCTCGGGCGCGGTTCGTGCAATACGCGCGCTTTGGGCGCGTCCAGTGCACGCACGGAAGGTGTTCGAACAATGTCGTGGAATGCTACAGGTCACAGGTGAGGTTGGCAAGCAACAGGACTAGGTTAGAGATAGAGGGAAACTCAAGGGACAAGGTGGTTCGGTCAGGTGGTCAAGTTCATAATGCAAACAAAACTCATGCCAAAACAGTTCATGCCCTCCAGGTGTTTGACAAAATGCCACAGGCACTTAGGCTTTTCTTGGAGTGGCCAAATCTTCCAGATCAGTGTCTCTTTGGATGCACAAGAGGGTGGTGAGGTTAGTTGGTGAAAAGCACAAACTTGCTAGTGCAAGTTTTGCAGAACTTCAAATCTGGACAGGAGGTGAATGGCATTATTTCATGAACCAAAATTATGCCAATGGTTGCATGCTCCTGGACTTAGGGGTTTAGCATGGAGGACTACAAGTAGGAGAAAGAATCAAGGGCCAAAGAGCAAGCAATAATATGGATGCTGTACAAACCATCATGTTGGACCAGAATGAAGATGAGGTTGATTCACTCAAAATTTTCAAAGAACATCCCTGGATTTTTGCATATAATGGAATCATATGCTGCTACTGACATCCCATAATTTTGGTGGAAGCTAAAAAGAAATATTTAAAAGGGTTGTAGTGCAAAGTTGCCCACTGGACCAGAGAGGAAAAACATGTGTAGCACTCAAAATATGCAATGAATGAAATATATTACTGCACAAAAGTGATCTAGAGACACCACATGACATCTCCAAATTTTGGTTGGAATATTAGTTAAAGTTATCAACTGGTTGCAGTTCAAACAGAGCTCCAAAACTTAAAACAAGTCATTTTAATGAATATAGCTCAGGGTGGAATAATTTAATAAATAAACCTACTAATTAGGAAAAAATCTAATGAGATGGCATAGAAGTTCAATATGTTTGGAAGGATCCACTAGGGTAGATATTCATTAATATAAAAAGAAAGGTTCTAAAATCAACAGAAATATTCTTGCAGGCAAAAATTTTAAACTCTTGGCAAAATTTTAATAACTAAAACCTGGTTAAATTTTTGGGGTGTTATAGTGGTCCCTACGATCGAAAGTGATCGGGCAAGAGGACCATGGGTTGAACTTTGGGTTGATTGTATAGACCTCCCTTAGTGCACGTTTCCACTTGGGAATGTGGCTTGCGCATATCATGTTCACCGTTTTCACCTAGGGAGGGAATTTCATTTGTCCTCTTATATTCGGTGATCAGGGCTCTTCGTCGTCGTCATCACTTTGAGACCCCTTCCCCTTGTTTTCGGCGTCTGACCTGCCGGCTTGTTTGAAGACCCAGCATTCTCTATTGGTGTGGTCGGCTGGTGTTCCAGGGGTGCCATGAATTTGGCATGGACGGTCGAGTATGGTCAAAACTAGACGGGCATGAAGTGTTTTTGTTGAATATTTTCTTCCGCTGGCCGGACTTGGAGCCGCTGAATCCGGCATTGACTGACGTGTCTTCGGCATTATCACTATTTTGCGGCGCTTGTGTTTGTTGCGCCATGATTTGTCATTGCTATCCTTGGCTTTCGATGTGCCGGGATTGCTTGTTGTATTGTTCCTACGAGCCAACCAGCTATCCTCGCCCGCACAGAAGCGGGTCATGAGTGTTGTGAGGGCTGCCATGGACTTTGGCTTTTCTTGGCCGAGATGTCGGGCAAGCCATTCGTCATGGATGTTATGCTTAAAGGCCGCTAGGGCTTCGGCATCCGGACAGTCGACAATTTGGTTCTTTTTGGTTAGGAACCGGGTCCAAAATTTCCTGGCTGACTCTCCGGGCTGTTGGGTTATGTGACTTAGTTCATCAGCATCCGGTGGTCGCACGTAAGTGCCCTGGAAGTTCTCAAGGAATGCATCTACCAGGTTCTCCCAACTCCCAACGGAGTTTGCTGGCAAGCTATTCAGCCAATGCCGAGCCGGTCCCTTTAGTTTTAGTGGGAGGTACTTGATGGCGTGTAGATCATCTCCGCGGGCCATGTGAATGTGGAGGAAAAAAATCTTCTATCCATACCGCGGGGTCTGTGGTACCATCTTATGATTCAATGTTCACGGGTTTAAACCCGTCCGGGAATTTATGATCCATTACTTCATAAGTGAAGCATAGGGGATGTGCGACGCCTCTGTGCTGGGCTTCATTGTATTCGGCCCGGCCGGATTTGTTAGTGTATCTGGCGTGACGATCCTTGTCACGCATTGGGGCGCGTCACCGTGATCCGTAGATCGATCTTGACTGTCCTGCTTTGTTTTCCAATACATCTCGCGGGTCCTTCGTGTAGCCCCTGGCCTTAGTATTATTGTTTGATTGGCGACGGGGTGCGGTCTGGACTTCGGGCTGGTACATCGCTTTGTCGTGGCCGCGGGGTGGCCGGTCAGCCGCATCATGCGCTGGTAGCATGGGCTTTAAAGTCTCCTCCTCGAGTTGAGGTAGCAGCCTGCGCTTTGGGTAGCTTTTGCTAGGGCGCTCGAGTCCGTATCCCTTGGCAGCCAGGACCTCGGTCCATCTGTCAGTTAGCAGATCTTGATCATCTTGACGCTGTTGTTGCTTTTTCTTCAGGCTTTTTGCAGTGGCTATAAGCCGACGTTTGAAGCGCTCCTGCTCGACAGGATCCTCAGGCACGATGAATTCTTCGTCACCAAGGCTCACTTCGTCTTCGGAGAGAGGCATGTAATTATTGTCCTCTGGTTCTCCATCAGTTACCTTTTGTATAGGGATAGCTTGCCCATCCTCTTGCTCGTCCTGCTCGAAGCATGGCTGGGTAGGATTGTCTTCATCTTCGGCACCATCCAGATTGTTATCTCTTGTGCCGATATCACTATTTTTGCTATGGCGGGGCTTGGAGCGGCGCCGATAACGCCGGTGTTTAGATTGCTTCCCCAAGGGGTTATCTTTCGTTGCCTCATCGCCATTGTTTTCTTTAGGGGTGTCCACCATATAAATATCATATGATGAGGTGGATGTCTGTTGGAAATATGCCCTAGAGGCAATAATAAAATGGTTATTATTACATTTCCTTGTTCATGATAATTGTCTATTGTTCATGCTATAATTGTATTAACTGGAAACCGTAATACATGTGTGAATACATAGACCACAACATGTCCCTATTGAGCCTCTAGTTGACTAGCTCATTGATCAATAGATGGTTATGGTTTCCTGACCATGGACATTGGATTTCATTGATAACGGGATCACATCATTAGGAGAATGATGTGATGGACAAGACCCAATCCTAAGCATAGCACAAGATCATGTAGTTCATTTGCTAAAAGCTTTTCTAATGTCAAGTATCATTTCCTTAGACCATGAGATTGTGCAACTCCCGGATACCGTAGGAATGCTTTGGGTGTGCCAAACATCACAACGTAACTGGGTGGCTATAAAGGTGCACTACGGGTATCTCCGAAAGTGGCTGTTGGGTTGGCACAAATCGAGACTGGGATTTGTCACTCCGTGTGATGGAGAGGTATCTCTGGGCCCACTCAGTAATGCATCATCATAATGAGCTCAATGTTACTAAGTAGTTAGTCACGGGATCATGCATTACGGAATGAGTAAAGTGACTTCCCGGTAACGAGATTGAACGAGGTATTGGGATACTGGCGATCGAATCTCGGGCAAGTAATGTACCGATTGACAAAGGGAATTGTATACGGGATTACTTGAATCCTTGACATCGTGGTTCATCCGATGAGATCATCGTGGAACATGTGGGAGCCAACATGGGTATCCAGATCCCGCTGTTGGTTATTGGCCAGAGAGTTGTCTCCACTACAAAAAAAATACACTTCCGTGATGATACGTGTTTGTCACAGTAGGTCACGTTTTTTGTCATGCATGTACATCCATGACAAATTTATGACAGAATCAAGATAGTCATACCTGTGTTGTCGTAGAAGTGTTCCATGACATTACCAAAATTATCATCACGGAAGTGTCCACTTCCATGACGATAAATCGCGCGTCATAGAAGTGCTTTCGTCAAGGGTGACCGACACGTGGCATCCACCAAACGCCATTAAGCTATCTGGTCGGGTTTTGGGATCCGATAACCCGTTAACAGCCCCGACCAATGGGGATTTTCCACATGTAAAATCATCATTGGCTGGAGGAAACACGTGTCTGCTCATCGCTGGGACAGATGTCATCCACTCATTGGACGGAAGGCGCCTATGATACGTCGACATGTGGCACGGCCCAACAGAGGCCCATTCCTGTGAAAAGGATGGCCCGTTTGACTTGGTCAAAATGTAGTGGGTCAGCCCATGGAAAGCCTGTTAATGGCATGTTCGCATATAGCCCATTTACAGCCCGCTAACCCAAGGCCCGTTACGCCCTATCCGAATTAGGCCCAGTAGCGTCATCTGGGCCACCCAATATGATTCCAGCCCGTTTTCACTTCTGGCCCATGTATGGCCCATGACGTCTTTCGGCCCATATGAGGCCCTATGTAACTCTTGGCCTATTAACAGCCCGTGGTGAAACTGGCCCGTAAAGAACAATGTATCACTTTACACCCATTAATGGCCTGTGGAGAAACTGGCCCGTAATGAACAGTGTATCACTTTATACCCATTAACGGCTCGTTATTCCGTTGGGCCGTTTCCAGCCCATGTTATCTTTCGGCCTTCTCGGAGCCCATTTATTCTTGGGCTCATTTCCAGCATTCGTTTACTTACGGCCCGTTACTGTCATTTTCTACTTGTGGGCCAAATTCAGCCCGTGGTTACAGTCGGCCCGTTTGTGGTCCGTTAATACATTGGGCCGTTTTCATAGCGTCATGAAATACGACCTATTAACGATGGCCGTTATGGTCGGCCCATGAACGGATGATTCCAACTCTAGCCCGTTTACGGCCATATTGCGGCCTGTTATTGTCCCATGTTATCATACTGCCCGTATAAGGCCCATTTATGATACAGCCTGTAGAAAGCCCATTGTTTCTATGGCCCTTAGAAGGCCCATTGTTTCTACGGCCCGTAGAAGGCCCACTCTTTCTACGGCCCGTAGGAGGCCCAGTGTCACTACAGTAAATATTCGCCCATGGTTATTGTAGCCTAGTTTTAAAAAATAGGTTATTGCAGCCACTAGCAAACCGCGGAAAAAGAACTGAAATGACTACAAGCAAACAAATAAACAAGACAACAAGGAAATAAATAAGCAAGCAACTTACGCTAGGCTATCACGGCTATCACATATTACATCCACTGGGCATCAAAGTTCGCCACCAGTGCAAATAAACGCGCCGACAAAAGAATATACAAAACTAAGAGCACTTCAGAAGGCACTAGGCCTGGCTATAAAGGGCCCCCCAAACAGCTGAAGAAGCTGAGTAGACCTCGGTTGTGTCAACGATAGATGCATCAACACTAGATTTAAGGCTTGATGCTGTGCACGGTAGTCCTCTGACATCTTCATTGCATCTTTGACTTCAAGTCGGAGCTGAGCTGAAGCAAGCCTTTCCGCTTTAAGTTGAGACTGAAGAAGTCGAACTGATTGAGGCAGCGACCGCACAGAGGTTGTCTCACACCTGTTGGTGAGTAGCTTCAACTCACCGTCTTCATCAAGACAGGACTTTGGGGTCATCTCGCTGTCCACAAGATGGTTTGGCTCACTATCTTCCCTAAAGTTCTTCCTGGCGTAAGAGATACGACTCTGAAAGAGAAACAAGGAGACACGTAACAGGTTTCACAATTATGTAAGCAAATAAATGGATTTGTACTGCATAAGGAACATGTTTTTACAACTACAATTTTAAACTGGTAGTTGTTGCAAACATCCAACCAGATGTAAACAGCAAAGCAAACAACAGTGGAGGAAATGATGCCTATCCAAATCTATACTAGAACAAAGTTTGAAAGCTTGAGAAGGATGAACTTACATTACATGTTAACACGGGCTGGACAAAGCCCTTCTCCATGTTGATGGAAGGATAATTCAATAAATTCCCCAAAGAAAATTCTTTATAAGCGTTGCCATTATTCTACATTTTGCAAAGAGTAAATATAGAACAAATAATATTGGAAGAAACAGAGGATAATGAAGCTCAGGTGCAGACTGATGATACATAATCAAATAGCAATTAATTAAGTACATCGTTACAAGGCAAAAGGTAGAGAGGTACTGACGAGAGAAATGCAGAGCCCATTATTGTTTTGAGATCGTATGATCCTTTGAGCAAGGAGATTCATCTGAAATTAGTTTTCATACAAGAGAGAAGGTAAGGCACAAGCAGAAATTTACGAGTTCAAATTTTGAATTGATATCATAGACAGTACCTGACGCTGGGCTCCCAGCAGTTCTAATAGGGGTTTGGCCACTGGAGTAGGGGTAAAGTGTGGTACAGTTGGGCCTGTTTTTCTGTGGCTGCTGATCTACCTGATTTAACAGGTATCACTACCTTTTCCACATACCTAGTTTGTACTCCTTGAGGATCTGCACTCACCCTCTTCCTTTTGGACATCTATTACGGAAGAACAACATTTGACTGGAAAAACATAGTGTGACGACACATGGAATTAGTACAGAAAATGGATAGGTATGGCATATAATCATATATGATGCTTAAACTAAGCAGATGGTGTAACAAAGTAGAAGTAATGCAAGAGGTCAAATGCAAAATATGTGCGACCAATACAACTTTGCAAAGCTAGAGCAAGCACCTTGATGGGTGAATAAGATAGGCCATCCTCCACCATGCCAAGTTTGTTAGCCAGTGGATCGTTCCGCAATATTCCTCTCGTCCGCCCATTCTCATATTCATTTTGATAATGCTCAATATCTGACATGCATGAAAACATAAAAACAAGTGAGATTTTCTTTGTAATACAGAAGTGATTCTAATCCAATACTGCCTCCCTGTAAACCCCTTTGTGCTATCTCTGTAATTCTTTTAAAAGATGCCATGCATGCTGTAATTTGTTGTGTGCATTAATATAATGTGGCCTACTACTCAAAATATGAGAGCTCCAGAAGTGATGACACTTCGCAGATGATAGCTTCAACATATAGTAAAGAAGAACAAGTCGACCTGACTTGACAGATTCAAAATATACTAAGGGAGAACAACTCGACCTGACCAGTCGACCGCAAGAGAAGAGTATCATCTTAAATAAGAGCAGAAGAGCAAGCAGATTGAAGATATTACAAGTCTTTCAATACAATGTCGGTTAGCCACCCATGATGAACCAGAGCACACAGAGAAATACTATTCTTTCCGGTCTCTTGATATGTGGCTCACATGCATTTCGAAACTAAAGTAGGAACATTTAGCTCACCAATTAAACATCTCTCAGTTTTACTAATATCAGCAATAATATCATATATGAATTTGTACAACTAAGCTTGTTTAGCTCGATGGGTGGAGCAGTGCTATTACGACACGAACCACGTAGGCCGATTGTGGTCATCATAAAATGGGGAAAACATAAGCATGATGAGTATTGACCGTGGTAGTGGGATGGCAGATCTTAAGCTGCAAACCGCGCAAAGGGTAGTTAGCAACCAATGTTTGCTTTGAAATAACAACTAAGATTTGGTATGGACAAGAAAGTACGGTCAACAAGTGACAAAGAAATGCAATTATGTTGTCTCTCTATATGTCGCGACATGCATTTGGAAACTCAAGTGGGACCTTTAGCTAACTAATTAAATGTGTCGGTTAACTAATATCAGTATCATATCACAATCATATTTGAACAACTAAGCTTTCGAATTCTGAGTGTTGTGTTGTTTAGCTTGAAGGGTGGAGTAATGCCAGTACGATAGAAAGCACCTACGCAAATCATAGTAGAGTAGATAAAAGGGGAAACCCCTAAGCATCAAGAGAAAAATCAGGAAAGTGAAACTAGCTGGACCAGTGGGTGGCGCACATGCTTTTCGAAACGAATATAGGAACATTAGGTGACCAATTAAACGTTCTCTGTTTTAGTGATATGAGCATCATATCAGATTCGTATTTCAACACGTAAGCTTTGGGTTGAGGTCTTGAGGAGCAGTGCTAGCATGACACGAAGCACCTACGATGATGGTAGTGAATATAAAGGGGGGAAACCATAAGCTTTACGAGTATAGTGCCCTTGCCATGGCGGATCTGAAGGTGCAAACCTGACAAAGCTACTTCGCAACCAATGTTTGCTTTCAACTAGCCACTACGATTTGGTACGGACAAGAAAAGTATAGTAAACAAATTACAATCTATTTTCTGGGTGAGATCAATAACTTAAGCACATATGGAAGAGTACCACCTCTCTTGCGATGCCGTGTAGGCCTATGCTGATACGTTGAGGGTGCTGCGGGTGCGATGGCTGTCGGCGGCGGGGAAGAAGACTTTAGATGGCAGACGGCCGGGTCGGGGGATATATCCTGTTGCCGTGGACGAGGCGGTCGTAGGAGCGACAACGGCAAGGTGGACGACGGCGCTGATGAACCGAGAGGAGGCGATGAAAGGATCCTGGTCTAGTGCCGTGGATGAGAGACGTCCATCTCTTGCAGTGGACGACGGGGTAGGGGTAGCGGCTCCGGCAAGGTGGAGGATGGGGTGGCGGACGGAGGAGGCTGGCCGCAGTGCGGAGGTTGTCGTGCCGCCGATGGTGTATGAATGGGGAAACGGAGGGGAGGGGGATCTCAAACTTTGGGACGTGCTTCTCTGAAATGGGGGAAAGTTACGAACTTATCCCCCGTTTAAAATTTCAGACATCGCGTTGGTTGGGGATAGGACGGTAATCTCGCATCTCCCAAATATCTGCCGGTAACTATTTCTGGCGTGGAGAGGGTGTTTTGCTGCCCACGGTTGGCACCCATGGTGTATGAACGGGGCTGACAGGTAGGGTGGTTGTGTCACGTCTGATGGAAGTTACACATCTGCCCCTATTTAAAATATTAGCCTACATCGATTTCGGACAAGGAGAGTTTGTTTTTCCGCCCACCGTGTATGAATGGGGAAATGGAGGAAGAGACACATGTCTTTCGGACGAGCTTGAATCAAATGTGTTTTGCCGCCCACGTTTGGCACCCACTGTGTCTGAATGGGCTCAGAGGTTGTCATGTCATGTCTGATTGAAGTTACTAGTCTACCCCTATCGACAATAGTGTAAATCCAGTCGATAAGGATGTACTCAGTGTCAGGGGTAGACAGTAATTTCCATCTCGCAAACACTTGCTTCGGGCAGCCCACAAATTATAGTGGGTGTTTAGCTGCTTCGTTCAAAACATGGGAGAATTAGCATTCACATTTTCCCTAGGACCTGGCAAACTAAATTCAAATCCAATTTGTATTCGATTACGAATATCCACAGATAATTATACATTTTGTTATTTATTTCTTCAACACCACAACAAAGATTTATTCCACCTTTATATATGATTATGATTTAGAAATGTCGTGATCTTTGAATTCAGTAGGTTGGATACACTCTGATTCAAAGAGTTATTTCATCCAATACAATATGCTCACATGAAAAACAGTTCACCTTATGTCAATCATACAAGTATTGAGGATTACCTGGCCTAAAAAATTCGGATCATTACAACACATGGACAACATGGAATTCCGGACAACATAGGGGGTCTTGCAACATAATCCATTTAGAGACATGACACAACATGCAAGTACAATAATCTAATGACAATTTCAACTGGTATCTAAAGAAGAACCGGGATTACCTTGGGCTTCAGATAGCATAAACAGCAGGACCTCCTCCGTCTTCAAATGCAACATTCTTACTTCCTCCAATTCTTGGGTTGCTTGCATAATGCGTGCCGCTAATTCCATAATTTCCAGCCTTAAGATAAAGATTACCTCATTCATGGCAGACACACCATCTCTTTCTGCCTCTAGTAGAGCCTCAAGCACTATAATATCTATGCTCAGACTGCTCTCCGGCGGTGTTGCCTCTGAACTGCTACCATCTGCTAACATGGATGGCGCACTACTTCCACAAATAGATTCTGGGGTTGTACATTATGTCCTAGTGTGAACGGCATCCTGAAAGGTTTCCGCTGGACATAAGTAAGAGATAGCTATCGTATGATCCAGGCAGCAAGCTTACATGGTAAACGACGGACGAATTGTTGCCGAGCATGGCAAACTATATTTGAATGGTTCGAAGCAGCATCAGCCGAAAAGAAATTAAAATGGTAAGATGAAACTAGGGATGTAAGTGGCAAATAAACGACATCCGCCAGTCCCATCTAGTTATTTTTTGCTACCTCCCTAGTTCATTTTCCTCAAAAAACAAAAACTCTTCTAAACTATCATACCACTAGTGGACTTTAATCGGGATTAAACGGGACCCAGTTGACATCCCTAGTTGAAAGGGAGTGTACAACCGCTATATTTAAGTTGCCAAGGCATCTAAGCAGTTGAAATAATCTGAGAAAGCACTTAACAGTGTGGCCTCATATAAACTACAAAGACAGTCTTGTGATGAAGTTGAGAGAAAAAGTTAAGGACTCAAATGAAATAGGCATGCATTTCTTTACGATAGTACAGCATGCACTGCTGACATATTGGCCAACTCAACAAACAAGCATTCGAATCAAGCAATACAGCAAAGCAGGCAACTGAACTATTTGTAATTCGGTAGGATTGCACATTGAGGGCACAAGCCAAGAAAGCAGCCCACTCGCATTACATTTCACATGTACTAAAACACATTGGCTTACCATATGTTGCTATGAAGCCTAGCTGCTGTTGCAATGTTCTTTGAAAATATCGTCAGCATCCTGTGGTTGCAAATCTAGTTGTTGTAGTTTATTCTGCACCATCTATTTAGGTAAAATTAATTTTAATCGCATGCACTGGTCCGAATTGATCATCAATGGTTCATCTAAACTAATGAAAGAAGGGTGTGTGCATACACAACAATATATCTGATTCCCTCTATTTTTATGCTTGTTCAAGGTGCCAGCCCCAAAAGAACAAATATTTTGCTTGATGGGGTTGGTAGCTCCATAATTAATAGAAGCATCAAATTAGTCATGCAACTTGGGAAGGTCAAGAACACACAAACAAGTACTCCCTCTGTCCCAAAATATAAGAACATTTTTAACACTACACTAGTGTTAAAAACATTCTTATATTATGGGACGGAGGGAGTAATGAACAGAGGCTCGGAGCAGTGATGTAATAGCTAGCATCAGAAAATGTAGGGTAAAACGAACAAAAAGCAGCGGAACCACATGCTAGTTTGCTGATGTGTAATTAAGCATAGAGAACATTAACCAGTCTGATGGAACCAACAGGTGGCATCAGAACAAAACTAAAGCATATTAACTATATGTGCACTGGTATGTAATTTAGCACATGTAACATGTTCACTGCTAGAAGTATGGCCCTACAGGTACAAGCAGAATAACGCGTCTCATGAAAAACTGAATGATGCCCTGAAGAAATTCAAAGGTGCGGTGCTTATGCTAGGAAAGTGAACGTAGGCGCCGGCCGTTGGATGATAGTACCTGATTCTCGGTGGCGTATGGGTATCGTTGTCATACTTGATAGCTAAGGATCATCGATGGTGCTCGTGTTGCAGTTGAGTTTGGGCTGGCTGTCACCGTCGCTGAAGCGGCTCTGGTGCTACGGTTGAGGCGCCTGTCGACATACAGGAAAGCTCATCTGTGGTAAGTGAACAGTTGCACGATAAAGAGAAAAACTGAAGGAGTACAAATCAAAATAACCTGTTGAGGCTGCGGCATCGGTAAAGCAGGGCCGGTGGAGTTGAATATGGCGTTCGTGGAGCGGGTCCGGTGCAGTGGACGAAGGCTTCGGCGGGCGCGTTGTACAGTGCTTTCGGTGAGGCGAATCTGTTGCCGAGGACGAGGGCTTGTATGAAGGGTCGGCGAAGGGGCAGACGAGGGAGTCAGTGAAGGGCCTACGCTGTGGTGGATGAGGGCGCCGGTTAAGCAGATCCGGTGCGGTGGACCATGATGGCGGTCAAGGAGATCTGGAGCGGTGGACAAGCCAGTCACTGAAGCGGCTCCGGTGAAGTGGTGAGTTGGCAGTTGGGGGTTCCAAGGTGCGGAAGGTAGATTCGGCGGGGTGTGAGGTCCACCGCTGCGGCGGAGGACTAGATTCGGCGGCTTGTCGTGGTTGGGGGGTTGGGGAGGGGAAGGGGAGGGGCTCTGGGGAAGAATGTTGAGGGCAAAGAGGGGAAAACAATGGAGTTACCAAAGCAGCCCTTTTCCGTTCATGTGGCAGGGGTAAAACAGGAATATCGCAGGGCTAAACTTTCGGGCGCGTGATATTTCGATGTGAGCGGGAAGTTTGAAAGCTTTTGGCGCCTAAAATTATAAGTATTCTGCTCTCGTATGGCCGACTATGATATCATGGCCGACAATTTGTTTGTTTTGCGCGCAAAAAAAATGTGCAAGTTTTGAAAATCAATGTCTCCAACTCGAAACTTAGATTGTCCATTCAATTCAAATATGGATCATTGAGCTACTACAAGCAAATACCATCATACGGTCCAATTCAAATGAAATTCCAAATGTGTTTATCCTAAATATGATGACAAAAGCAAAAATGTGTATGTGTATGAATAAAGTGAATGATTATAAAGTTTGAACATGCCCGTATGTGTATATCTCTAGGTTTGATATATGAATTTGAAATCACGAAATTCCGGCTTAAAAAATGTACCTCCGTTTAAATGAATTACAAAAGCTAATGATGGAGTCGAATTCCAAAATTCCAATCTTAGGTTTGTAATTCTGGTACATCAAGGTATATCACGCATAGTACAAACTGTGAAACAAATTGATCAACCATGAGTGCACAATATCTCAATTACGCTAAAGTCCCTCAAATATAGACACCTCACTCTTTATCTGAAGTCACCCCCCCCCACACACACACACACCACCACCACCACACACACACACACACATAGATAAGTCGTTCTCTCCCCAGACACCAACACATGAGCACATTAACACCCCTCTCTCTTGTAAAGTCCGGACCCCAACATAGGTCTCTATCACTTTGTCTCTCGGGCATGCACACATCTCTTCCCTCACTCTCTAGGTCTCCCGCTATCTCTCTTACCCAAGCACACGCGCTATGTAGAGTGTATATTTCCCATACACACAAAACATCGCCCCCAAACGTCTATCTCCCTAGTTATGTGGTTCTCGCGCACTAACCTCACACACCACCCCCACTGCAAACAAGCACACTTTGTCTCCTTGTGCACCACTCTCCTCTTTCTATCTCTCCCACATGCGGACCCGCCCCAGCTCCTTCCTTGTATACATATAAGTCATGACTCTTTGCATAGCTCCCCAATGTATAATCATTCTCGATTTCGCACATTGTTCTCTACACCATCTATTCTAGATCTCTCATGAAGTCCCTATCACACACACGATGACTCGCTTCCCCTGCGTCTCCGTTCATAGGCCAATTTCGGACAACATCAACATTGTCTCACTATCTATACGACATTTATGGACACAAATGACCCCTCTTGCCCCCTCTCTTCCTCTCCCTCTCTTTCTCTCTCTCTCTCTCTCTCTCTCTCACTCTCACACCCCTCTCCCACACACACACTCGATGTCTCTTCCAAATAGTCTGCTCCCCCCGCCCGCACCCGTGCTATCTTGCTACTACACATGTCACACCATTCCCCTTCCCTTATACTAGGTTTACATCATCAGTGGTCTCTCTACTCCAGATACACTCTCTCCCTGTCACACACAAACGCGTGCACAAACACACACAGACACGCACAAACACCCATTTATTTGGATCCTCATCTCTCCCCATGTCCGCATGTGTATCTCACGCACTCACTCTCTAATTATGTATATGTGTCTCCATGTTACACAACACAAAGCCCCATGTACATGTCTCTCTCTATCCTCCACACACATAAACACAAAGAATATGTTATCATTGCCTCGGTCTCTAACATATCGCACACGCACACTCTCTCTCTCTCTCTCTCTCTCGCAAACACGCTCAACAAGGGTTTCCCCGTGAATAACTTACCGTCTACTCATCAACAGTCGTGGCAGTATGGCGAACACGAGACGTGAAAAAGAATAAATCTACACATGCTTAGACCACCTAGAATGCTACTAGGACTAGAGCAAGCCAAAAAGTGCGCCGCCGTCACCCCCTCCTTGTCGGCGACGGGAAAATCTTTGTTTTACACAGTCAAGAAGTCATTGTGCTAAGGCCCCACATGCCAAGGCGTTGAATAGAATGTAGATGCTAGTTTACGGAAGCAAGTATCGATAATACGTTTGTATCTCCATACTTATATTTCTTATTTTATAAAAAACCGAGTTGGTGATGATGGTACGTGTGCCATCTTGCAATATAGACTGTCTGATCTATATCTGACGGATGGAAATTAAACTAAAAGATACCCGCACCCCTCTCCACATTTGCAGACAAGGCCTTCCCTCGTTCATCCTTATCTCCAACAAACCTCATTGTTGACCAATTAAGAAAGGAAGCCTCTAGAACAAACTGGCCTAGTGGCCGCTGCCGGCGTCTTCAATCCCCATGCCTCCGCTCAGTACGACCACCAACCACCACCACACCCAACTCCTCTTCACCTTATCTCATATTTCTCAAGATATCATTAGTTTTTACACATGGGATTACTCTCGCAAGGGTCAATCACAACAAGTGTTTTGTAAAAAAATGCATCTTGATGTTCCGTTAATGCACGGATCTTGCTAGTACTCCTACACAAGACTAAGTTGGTGATGCTGGTGTGTCTGCCATCCGTTGTTTCTGACCATTAGATCTACATCTAATGATTGTGAGGTAAGTTGTTGCCTTTTCTCAACAACATCCCACTTGTCTACCAATTTGCAGAAAAACCCATAATTAGTATCTTAAAACCAACCACATCCCTCCCTGACCTCACCAAAACAGCCCAAGGAATATATTATAATTGAAACATAATATACATATGTATATCAAAATTAGGGTGTTTTGTACCAAGTTTGTGAATAAGTATTATTCTAATTATGACTCGTTGCAACGGACATGAACATTGCTAGTATTTCCAACCATGTATTTTTTTTCTAGTATTCCATAGTTTCGAGTTTTCCATCAAGATATTAGTCACTCATGGTTGATATTTACTTTCAATCATGTACACATATGCACTATGTAACTAGCCTTGCTTATTGGTTTCCAAAGCTTAACTTTCACTCCTACTTACAATGTGTAGAGTATTTAACAAAAAACTACCACTTTCAACCAGCCCTAGGAAGAATCTATTGTACAAAAAATAGCAAAAACATACCCAAAATTTCTTAATCCACGCCAAAAACTACTACTACCTAGTACTCCTACCGATTAGGTTCGCTTAAACCCATTTATGACTGGGTTGGCCCACACGTCCGTGCTGATGAGGCAGCTTAAACCAACACATTTTGTTTGACCGTTGACACGAGGGACCCACATCTGACCTTCTATCCTGTTATTCCCCCTCAAAATATTATTTTTCCTGAACATTACTTCAAACAGTACTGATGCGTGTTCGTCGGTGGCGCCGGCGATGAGCGAGTTGGCCGCCGCTCCGCCGGACAGGCCGGACGCCGCGCTGGCCTCCGCACGGGTTGGCAGGCTGGCCCGAGCGTGACTCATGAGCGAGCAAGCCGCCTCGCTGGCCTTCGCTCGAGCCAGATGGCTGGCCTGAGCGCGGCGCGCACAAGAAAGCCGCCGCGCTGCCGTGCCAATCTAGCTAGCAAACCTTGAAGACAAGCAGCTGGATGGAGCTATCTTGGCTAGCTAGCGGCCGCGCGCGCCAGGCGGAGCTGGCATCCGGGCTACCGCAACATGGGCTCCGCACCGCCGGTGGTTTTGACCTCGCCTTCTGCCGGTGGCGGTAGTTGCGTCCCATGGCCGAGGATGACTAGGTGGATGGGCCGAAGGTAGGAGGTCACTCGAGGATTTTGGTTGGTAAGAGCATGTACAATGGTTGATAAGGTAGTCTTATCTTAAGTCTGCCACATATGCAAGTGGTAGTAGTTTCTTGGCATTTTAGTGGTTTCTTGCATTGTTAGGGGTTTCTTGTAAGGAACAATGTACATACTACTAGCGACAAAAGGCGATTCTAGGTTGCGTTGTACTCCAACGAGTACTACTAGTGGTCGCGGGAGTGTATACCTCGTTTTGTGGGTTCGATCCCGGCTGAACGCACGATGGCCTTTTTAAAAAAAATAGTACTACTACACTTTGCTGCGAGCCAATATTTTACACGGGTAGTTTGAGTTTTGAAGTCAAACGGACGTGCGGCCCCACAATCTGGGTGCACTGGACAGCCTAGCCACGTGAACGGGTTTTCCTTCCCAGCATCCCGTGGCTCGCGTGCTTGCCCTAGCCGCACCTTGCTTGCAGCTTCCTCATCAGCTAGTAGAAGCATATTTAAACTAGCGCCTCCCAATTAACCCCGAGGAGCCAAAAAACCCTGGCGGGGCATTGGGAACTATGCAATATGGCTTTGTACTCTATGTAAAGTGTTGTACTACTAGTACTTTGTAGCTTGTGGCATTGCACGCATGGATTTCACTCCATTATCGGCTCTACTATAAAAGAAATTCCTCTTGACGTGTTTTTTTTGAAACGGAGGGAAAAGCTTAGCTTCATCTCATTCATAAAGAAGGAACTACTAACAAAGTTCGACGAGATCCATTACACCTCCACAAATGGAAGCGAAAAGCCTAGTCTCGCTGTATCAAATAACTCAAATGTTCTGCCCCCGCAGACCGCAGTAACCGTCGCTGATAAACAGGCTGCTAGTGTGTGCGTGAGAGGAGCGGCTGAGTAGGCCAGCTACTCCTACGTGAGAGGAGCGGCTGAATATAGCACCAAGAGTACCCACTAGGCCACTACGCAGGTGTACTTCCCCTGCATTGATAGTACAGCGATGGTTCTAGAGAACAGTAGTACCCTCCACTTCCAACTGTAGCTCCTTGGCCGTGAGATTCAAGAGTTCAAAACTGGTGCACTATACTAGACTAGACTAGACTAGAAGTATAGTACATCGCACTAATACTCGTAGTTGAGAAAAGTAGTACCGGTACTGCTATAGTACGAGTACGTACTCCTCCGTCACATAATGTAAGACGTTTTTTGACACTAGTTGGCATGTACAAAAAATGGCAAAAACATACCCAAAATTTCTTAATCCACGCCAAAAACTACTACCTAGTGCCAAAAATTTCTTACTAGTGCTATTATTTACAGTATAATGCAATCCCATAACGTTCCATAATGCTAGTACTAGTAGTAAATAATAGCCTCACCCCTTCGCTGAGGAACGATCTACAGTTGGAAGGGACGAGGCCCTGCGGTTACTACGCTCTTATCTCCTCCTCGCCAGTTCCCCTCCCCCCGAAGAGAAGGCAGTTCGTCGCTGCTCCCATGGATTCTCCAGGCAGTTCTCCTCCTCATCGGGGCTGGGAGACCTTGGACGATGATCCTCTGGGAGAAATCGCACGCCGCTCCGACGTCCTCACCGCCGCAAGACTCGGTGCTTCCTGCACCAACTTTTTCAAGACACTGCTTAAACAGGTTTGGGAAAAGGCCATGCTTGTTGGTCTTCCATGCGTCCTCGAGGAGAAGGTTCTTCTATGGGACAATCCTTCAATAGTCCACCGCTCCCTGTCCATGGTTGCACGTTGACTCCGCTAGAGTTGCTGACGTTGGGAGGTAGTCGGATTTTGTCCGATGAGCAGGTTAGCAATGGAGTTTGATCATGTAGTACTTAGTTATTCCATTTCCATCCCGTAATTTCTCCGCTGCCCACCGTCTTATATATAGGTCTGGGTCAGTGCCAACAAAGATTGGCTTGCATACCTCCGGCCGAATACCACCATCATTTTGCACAACATCCACAGCAGTGCGGCCGTTCCGGTAGACCCCTTCTCCACCATTGGGATCGGCCTTCCGGACTGGCTGGGCTTGAATACGTATGATGATGCCTACATGAGATTGAAGAAGATAGCAATTGCGGACCCGCCGACAAAGTGACACGGCTACGACGATTACTATCTCATCACGGTGTTCAACATAAGGATTGCCATCAATGCAAGACGCAGTAACGGCAGAGGTTGGCGCATGTTGGCGGCGGCAGATTTGTACCCCTACACGTTCGAAGACGTCGTGTGCCATCTAGGCCGCATCTTTGCGGTGACAGGCCAGGGGACTTGTTTCATCTGGTTGCCATCCTACGGTATGGGAGATTACAAACAGAATGCAAAAACCATCATTTGCATCCCTAACGGTACTCCATTATTTTGCAGGGACCAGTCATCCCCCGATCAAAATAAGATCGCGGATCCTGGATGTGCATTTGCATCCGCGATTCGGTCTAACCTGGAACCTTGTAGCTGACTTTGGCATATTAGGATCAACTATCTTAGCAGTCGTTACCCATGGTACCACTGATGTGCAACATGGTCACACAATCTACCACAATCGGACCATCACCATCTACCCAGGTATTCCATTTTTTAACCCTCTCGCCTTATCTTTCATTGTTGTACTAGTAGTATACTTAGTACTACTAGTAGGAGTACTTTTTACCTTGGAGAACACGTATAGCTAGCTGGGCCCTTGAAGACTTGAACCCACTAGCTGCCACCATTTTTGTTTTTCCATGTCTTACTATCTCATCCATGTAGCCAAGAGTGGCTATATATAATAAGCCGGTTATTTTACTTCCTCTACACCGGAGTAGTACTATTTGCTGCACAGTATTACTGACCGCCATATTTGAGCACAACATTATTATGCATGGACCTTGACTATGTACTCACCATGTGTCCAGATCTGGGATGCCGCGTGTACCAGATGAACGGCGCCGAGTTCGACCCCCGTGATGCTACGTGGGTGCCGAGGAACACTCTTGGAGAGTACTCGCTTTTCATCGAGGATAGCTACCCCATTGTGAAGTGGATGCCACCTTCCGTGCACGACATGAAAGGCCTACCATTCATGAAGCATGGTTGTGTCTTCATTGTGCACCGCCGGATGAACGACATGCTGGGACACGCTATCCCTGATTTATGCCGCTTCAGCTTGGATGAGTCTCCATCGTGTGGAACCAGACTAGAAAGCTGCGACAATGATTCCCGTTGCCCACTGCTATAGATCGTGCCATCCATGAAGAACACCTGGGACTGGAACCTGGAGGAGGACATGCATGTAGCCCATCTATAACGTGTAAGTGGAGTACGGTAATTGTGAACGGTAGTGCTGTGAATATATGTAGACTAGTCGTGCACAAATTTATCACATGAATTGGAGATGAACTTGTGTGGCATACTGGCATTTTTCCTTTAGAATTTATTACTAGTAAATGGGTTATGTGTACGTGCAACTTGTGTGGTTGTTGCACGGGCTCCAACACGCTCTTTGAGAAAAAAAAGGTGGCACAACTTTGGATATATGTGACGTGGCGGCATCATACAGTAGCATCGTTTGCTATAGTTGTAGTACACTCCTACTAGGACGACAACTCCTATAAAACCTTGCGCTTGGCTCTTTGCCTCTTCGGGAGGTTCAACAGTTCGTACTCGTGTGAACCTTGCACTTGCCTCTTCGCCTCTTCGGAAGGTCCAACAATGATGATACTACAGTACAATATGTGTCTGGCAATCTGACACCGATTGAACTGCTGCACATCCACCGCGAGGGAAAGGGCGGGGGCGAGGGAGAGGAAGAGGGAGAGGGAGCTGTAGTCAAAACCCTCTCCTCGTCCTGTGAACCACCGCGCGCGTGGGCGAGGGAGATGCGTAGTAAGCAAGCTTCTCCTCGTTCGGCGAGTTGACAGGACACATCAAAGCAGTACTAGTACTAGTAGTAGTCCATACTGCGTCCTTTCTGATTAATATGGCTTAATTTGAAACGAGAAAAATACACTAGCGGTCAAGGTATGTAACGATACGCTCTTTACAGTCACTATATATAGTTTTGCGTCGATTATACGATCACTAGCTCATCGTAGAGCACCGTATTGCACCCTACTGACTGGCCACATAGTCGACGTGGCACTTTGTTGACTGGTTAAATTGTCACCTGGTTTCTGGGTCCCACCTGTCAGTTGGCGGAGCAAAGAAATCGGTTAAACAAAACTTTACGCAGGCGCCGCACGAGTCCAACCCTTGCGCCTGAACCGCCCTGGCTGTGTATGTAAGTGCATGCACGTGTCCTCCCTCGGCCTTCCAACAAAGAGTGTACATCGGCTATAAAACAAAGAGTGTAGTAGTACATGATGTACATCTACACTTCCAATGCATTTAGCCTTTAATCTAAATCGATAGTGATTGACTAATGCACCAACTTGTGCTGTAGGTATAGGCTACATGTCTATCCTTAATTAAAGTATGCAACGGCCTTCATTTAATCTTCTTATCTCAATGGTCGCATGCACACATAAGTCTGCTACTTTTGGGCGTTAATTATACCCTGATCAATGTGTAAATCTCTAAATGTACAGTCTTTGACGGACGTAGGGAGTAGGTTGAGCACTTGAGCGTGAGCGTGTGTGCTACGTCGTGTGCTGTGTGTCGCATGGGTGCGTGAGTGTTGCGTGTGTCCATGTGGAGTACGTGTGAGTGTTGCATGTTGCATGCATGCATGCATGGGGCTTACTCCCTCCCATTGACATGTTCATATTTCAAACTTCCTCTGTTCCCTCCATATGGTGATACTCCCTCTGTTCCCAAATACTCCAGTACGGAGTAAAAGCCTCCCTCTGTTCCCAAATACGGAGTATTTGTCTTTCTACAAATTTCAACAAGTGACTAGGTACGGAGCAAAATGAGTGAAGTGTGCGTAGAGGCATAGGGATACTGTAGAAAGGAAATCCTCGCGATCCATCATTCCCCATCTCGGTCAGAGAGAACTATTCAACTAGTCTTCGTAGTGAAGTGACAATACACGTTGCAGCAGATGGGACATGTAATTAATAAGCTGAACCAGTGTGTTGGTGTTAATAAATCAGCCTTACCCAGTACTGCCATCATCTTTGCCAATAGAGCACGCTTCCGCAAATACGCCTACGCACATGTGTCCTCCATTAACTGACATATGAGCCCTCTTGTGGTAGACCCACATGTCATCGGTGTAACTATTTACACTCCGGAGGATGGTGCCTATATCCTGGTAGTAGTACTAGTAGAATTGAGATTTAATGCACTTTCTTCCCCGTCTTCCACTCTTCTTCCTCCTCTCTTGTTCTTCCTCCTCTCTTCCCCATCGTCGGTCGCACACCATTTACCCCCGCTCACTGCTCGCCCGCCCGCGCCATCTTCCTTGGTAGCTCGCGCATACCATATCCCCCCGCTCACTGCTCGGCCACATGAGGAGAAGCTTCTTTGCTCGCCCGCCCGAATCCACTTCCCTGCTGGCTCGCAGGCACCGAAAACCCTAATGGCAGAACCGACTGACACACAGAGCCGCGATTGGAATTCCCTCCCCGATGTTCTCTTGGAGCAGATCTGTAGTCGTATGTACCTACTCAGCACCGTCCATCTGGCCGCATGCTTGGTGTCTTTGTACCGTCTACTCGTCTGCAACCGGCCGGCTCTTTTCAAGACACCCTGCTTGCTGATGCCCGATCCTCGCAGGTGGCCCAGACACCGACTTGACGATCCTACGGAGGTTGCCGTGGTGCCCCTCGACATGCTACCACTACCCGTCCACCTGTCCTTCATGCGCGGCCACTACTGGGCTGGCATGAAGGCCAACTGGATCGTCCTCATCCACCACACCGGTAGTCCGTGGCGTCTCATGGATATCTACACCCAGCGAGAGATCACCCTTCCATCATTGGATACCGCCGACATCGAGCCTCGCGGCCCGCCGGACACTCCTGCCTACTACGCATGAGACGCGTCAAGCTTTTGGCTCGACCTCTGTTTGTAGAAAGTTGTAATCTGTGAAGTGCCCACACCATCAGAAGACTACATGGATTACAAGCTCATTGCCTTGTTCAACATGGGATTAGTCTATCTGGAATCCAGTCGCCATACATGGTTATGGCTCATCATCAATCCTGTTGAGGCAACATTTCTGTCTGATGCGATAGTGCACGATGGCATCGTTTATGCGGTCAACGCACAGATTGGCTTCCTATATTGGTGGAATCTATCATCGTGTAATTGTTCTATCTCATCTCATCTTTACCTTATGAATACGACTGCATGTTCATTTGTTACAAATTTATAATGCATAGCATGTCTATAACCACATCATTGCTATATGTTCCTCTCATTTCCTAGATTTTTATGACCACACATGTTATTGTTAGAGTTGATATGAGAACAATTGGCATCTAATGATTGTTAGAATACATATTATGAGCATAACATCATGATTGCTATATGTTACTCTCGTTTACTAGATTTTTATAACAACACATGTTATTCCTTAGAGTTGATATGAGAATAGTAGTAGTAAGTGCTATGGTAGAATATGAGTAGGCGCTGTCATAGCTGTTTTCCTCTCTTTGTTACATGATGTTTGAACCATGACATGTTCCTAGAATATGAAAGCCATTGGCTTATTTTTTGAACTTGGGGTATGATTATGACCACGGCATTGCAATTCTCTATCTATGATATGTGTCACTGTTATAATAATCTTAATTCCACACATACTCTGAACATGATTGTTTATTTTTGTCCTTTTGGTCTCCAATTTGAATTGTTGCAGCAGACGCAAATGCGCTGGCCTTCATGATTCCAGGACCTGGAATCATACTAGCCGATGGGTGCTGGTTTATCGCTCGTTCAGCTAACGGCGGTCATTTGATGCTCATTCGCACATACCAAATTGACCAAACCATTACATCAAACCACATGCAGTACAATGTGTGGGGCATTCGTGACATTGATGGCTATGGCTGCTTCGTGTTCGAGAAAGATCCTAGCTCCGTTGGGCCAGGCGTATTTAGCTGGAGGCGGGTTTACAACCTCGGCAACCACTCCTTGTTCCTCGGGCTCAATTATCTGATCATCCAACCAATCATCGATCATATCACCGGCGATGATTACTGTGCTATGCAACTTCCATTCGCGAGGGGGGGCTGTGTTTACACATTATACCATGGGTTTCATGAATCACCATGTCCAGAGATTCATCGACACAGCTTGTTGCCAGGTAATCTTCAGTGTGTGAAAGGCATCAAGCTTCCATGCGATGGATGGCTTTTGCAAACCCTACATGCGGCGATGTGGTTCATGCCAACAGCATATATGCACAACTTGATTCATGCTGATATCTAGACTGAGCCATGTATTCTGCTGTTGTAGCATGACCCTCTTTTGTTTGATATTATGTACTGTTGTTAGTTTGAAGCACTCCTCTAGTCTGAAGGATAGATACCTTCCTGGGATCAAGTGCATCCTAACTCACCTGCGTAGGATGTACTGATAATGATGATGGAGATGCTGTGCAGAAGCCATATATATACATATATATCAGTTAGGCTTCAAGTGCGTACTTGTTTGTTAAACCTATGTATAAATTGTGACACTAAATATGACTAGTAAGTAGTACAGTAGCAGTACTAGTATACGTCGGTCAAATTATTCATCATGTCCACATATTGAATTGACGTGACAACACGCTCCGCATGAGGTGACACAAGAATCCCGGCGGCGTGTTCGGGTATTCCGGACTTCAGATTTGGAGTACCACTTATCTGTCGAAATCTTTTTTTTGAAATAGAGGTAAAAGATTTGCCTCATCCATTAAATAAGAGGAGAATATAGTTTAGAGTTTTTACAAGCGCCCTTGCAAAACGGCATGGCAATTACTCTCGTACAACTGTCAAAGAAGCGCGAGTTTTTACTCTGTCGAAATCTTTCATCATTCACTTAAAACAGTCGATTGGTCATACATTGAGTACCATATAACTGGAATTACCGTTGCAAGTCGAAGAAGGATTGGCCGGTGCTGCTGGCTGGCGTCAAGTTCGATCCCACGGATCAGGAGCTGATCGAGCACCTTGAGGCCAAAGTGAGTGTTGACAGTGCGAGATTTCAGTCTCCTATCAATTCGCTCATACCAACCATCGACAGCGAGCACGGCATATGCTACACCCAACCTGAGAAACTTCCAGGTAAGACACCGATCGGCCGTCTACTTGCACAAACATATTCCTTTGTTTATAGCTCTATTTTTCTTTTTAGACGCAGACCTGGTGAAACAATTACAATTTGACAGTTAATAAAAAGTGAAACAAGTGACTGCAACATGCCAAAGATGTTATGAAAATGCCAACTAGGTACACTAAAACCTGTGTTCCACAATACTTCAGGTATCACACTGAGTGGCCTAAGGAAGCATTTCTTCTAGCGCAATTCTAGGGCGTACAAAAGGGGCACGTGGACGCGTCACAAGATATAGTCGGAGTGCGGCACGCACGCGATGTGGCACAAGACCGACAATACCTTGCCTGTGATGGTCAACGGCCGCCAGACGGGCAGCAAAAAAGGTTCTGGTGCTGCACACCAACAAGACCTTCGACCAGCAGAGGACCAACTGGGTGATGCACCAGTACCACATCGGGGACCTGGAGCAAGAGAAGGAGCAGGAGCTAGCCCTCTGCAAGATTTTCTACCAGACGAACACTAGGGCCAGGAGCCCAGGAGTAGTTTGGTATTGGTAGTTGTACTACCTTGTCGTCCGCAAGTTGGTATTGTTGTTAACGATATTTTGGTATGAACTTGCATTTGCTTCCAACCATCATGCCGAGGGTCGATGTGGATATAAAGCTGAATCATTTGTTTCGAAACGAATTCTCAGGCACCTGATTTTTATTTGATGGGTACAGCACTCGCCGTTCGAATTCCCAGTTCTGCAGTTTTTTCGAAACAAGTGCATGCATTTATTATCACGATAAAAAAACAATATATGTGATGCATCCCAGTTATCAGTCTGTGCTTGCAGAATTCTCTCATTTATTGAGCACGTATATTGTTTTTTCAGGTCGAGCAAAATTCAACTGGGCTGTAGACTGACCAGGGTTGGTTTTGTTTTCAACAGGCCTAGCCCATGACGACAACAGGGCACAAAGATCCAGCAGGTATCTACTAGCCTCTGGCCCACCAGCGTTAGTTATATTTTGTCTTACAACATCCGCAGGCAGTTTTGTTACTGAATCAAACACACAGCCCAGTTATATTTTCCTCTTGAAACGCATGTCCTACATCCGTTTTCTAATCTCTACCTATAGTTTTACTAGTTCATATACATGTATCATTATATTGAAAACACATAAAATTCCCTTTTCATATTTACATCCTTATTTTTGTTGTTTTTTTCCACCCAGCGCTGATTTTTTTACCACTAGTTTTCCTTTAAACCAACTCAATGGTCCCACGTCTTATTTGCTTACAAAAACAAAACGATTTTTTTGGCAAATCAATAAGTTCTTAAAAAAATGTTTATCATTTTGGGATTACAACAGTTTGGACTCCACCGAAATATGCAAAATAAGGTTGAACTTTTTGACCGTGGTCCTGGGCAGAAAATGGGTTGTAATAAATTACTTAAGAATTAGCAAATGGGCTGCAAATTATAAAAAATAGCAAATGGGCTGCAAATTGTAAAAAATAGCAAATGGGCTTTATGTTGTCTGCCACAAATTTGGAGGCTGACTTGTGGGCCTACTAAGTTCATGCGTACACAAGGTTTCTTAAAAAAGAAACTTAGTCAACAATCGACTCTACCAGCATCAGACCGTTAGATGTCAATCTAATGGCAATCGTGCTTCTTCAGTCTCTGATCTTCCTGCCCCAGTCGCCCAAACCAGCGCCGTCGGAACCGCCTACTCCCGCCTCCCGTGGCCGGCAATGCTGTCGGGCAGGCCTCATGGCCCCATCGTACTCGCATCCCTGGCCTGTCTATCCCTCTACTCACCCACACCTTCTATTATTTTCCGGCGACGGCAGCCGAACTAGTCAACCCTCGTACTCTCCACCATGTGGGCAGCCACTGCCGTGTCTTCGCTGGCTCCCTGTCGTTCCCTTCGTAGGCCTCGCCGTCGTCCACCGCCCTGGTGCTCTCGGCGTGGCGTGGTCAATGATGTCCATCCAACAGCCGTAGTGCTTCTTCAACCTTTGGTCTTCTTGCCCCAGCCGCCCAAAGCAGCGCCGGCCATACTACTCCCACCGCTGGCGAGGCCATCCCTCCATCACCCACTCCCCCTGTTATTCTACGGCGACAGCAGCCTCACACCGCAGCCGAACCAGTGAACCCTCGTACTCCTCTCCGTGTGGGCATCCACTGCCGCGTCTTCCCTGGCTCCGCGTCGTCCCCTTCCTAGGCCTCGCCGTCGTCCACCGCCCTGGTGCTCTCGGTGCGGCGTGGTCAATGTGGTCAACGACCGACTTCCATCGGAAGAGTACTGTACGTGGAGAGGCTAACAGCTGGGTCCACGGCAGCCGCAAGGAAGTGCCTCCCTATTACGTGCAAAATAATTATTCCTCCACCTGACAGCAGGGACCCACCGGATGGGCCACCAGTATTTCATGGAAAAAACGTTTCCCCCCTGACTGTTGTGACCCACGGGACGGGCCACCGTATTTCTCGAAAAAAATGTTTGCCCCTGACTGTTGGGACCCACCAGACGGACCACCGTATTTCGCGAAAAAAACGTTCCCCCCGCTCTCAGCTCGGACCCACCGGAAGTGCCTCCTTATTACGCACAGAAAAATGAATACTCCCCTTGCTAGCTGGGACCCACCATGGTGGGAGGCTGACTTGTGGGCCTACTAAGTTGACGGGGACAGAGGGCTTTGTCAACTTAGTCAATATGAACGATTCTAGCTCCAGTGACAGTACGATGTCCATCCAACGGCTGTCGTGCTTCTTCAATCTCTGCTCTTCCTTCTCCAGCTGCTCAAACAAGCGCCAGCGGGACTGCCTGCTCCCTCCTCCCCACGGCCGGCTGTGCTACCGCGTAGGCCTCACCGCCCCACCGTACTCCCATCGCTGGCCTAGCCATCCCTCTACTCACCCACACGGCCACACCTGCTGTTATTCTCCGGCGAGGGCAGACGAACCAGTAAACCCTCATACAGTCGTACTCCCCTTTGCGTGGGAAACAACTGCCGAGTCTTCCCTGCCTCCGTGTAGTTCCCTTCCTAGGCCTCGCCGTCGTCCACCGCACTAGTGCTCTCGGCGCAGCATGGTCAACATGGTCAAGGAACGGCTTCCATCGGACGTGGACTTTACGTGGAGAGGCTGACAGCTGGGTCCACGGCCGCAGCAAGGAAGTGCCTCCTTATTACGCACAAAATAATTATTCCTCCACCTGACATCTGGGACCCACCGGAAGGGCCTCTATATTTCACGAAAAAAACGTGCCCCCAGCTGACATGTTGGACCCACCAGCTATCTTCGCACGCAAGGAAGTGCCTCCTTATTACGCACAAAAAAATGAATACTCCCCCTGCCAGCTGGAACCCAGCATAGTGGGAGGGTGACTTGTGGGCCTACCAAGTTGATGGGGACGGAGGGCTTTGTCAACTTAGGCATTATGAATGATTCTAGCTCCAGTTACTGTACGATGTTCATCCAACGGCCGTAGTGCTTCTTCAACCTCTGGTCTTCTTGCTCCAGCGGCCCAAACCAGCGTCGGTCGTGCCGCGTGCTCCTGCCTCCCGTGGCCGGCTGTGATGCCGCGGAGGCCTCACCGCCCCTACTACTCCCACCGCTCTCCAGGCCATCCATCTACTCACCCACACCCCCTGTTATTCTGCAGCGATAACAGCCTCACACCGCAGTCGAACCAGTGAATCCTTGTACTCCTCTTCGTGTGGGCATCCACTGCTGCGTCTTCCCTGGGTCCGAGTCGTCCCCTCCCTAGGCCTCGCCGTCGTCCACCGCCGTGGTGCTCTCGGCACGGCGTGGTCAACGTGGTCAAGGAACAACTTCCATCGGACGTGGACTGTACGTGGAGAGGCTGATAGCTGGGTCCACGACCGCCGCAAGGAAGTGCCTCCTTATTACGCGCAAAATAATGATTCCTCCACCTGACAGTAGGGACCCATCGGACGGGCCACCGTATTTCGCAAAAAAAATGATTTGCCCCCCTGACTGCTGGGACCCACCAGCTACATCTTCGCACGCAAGGAAGTGCCTAACAGTCGGGACCCACCTGGTCGAAGCGTACGTAGCGTTGTCATTTTGGTCGCGAACGTGTACGTACATACTGGTCGATGTAGAGGCGCACACGTGTCATAGATGTAGAGGCGCGCATGTGTCGTAGTAGAGGCGCGCACGTAGCATGTACACGTACGTACAGTGGCGAGGGTGCAAGAAAGAAAATACGGTCACGTATGTACATACGGGCAGGGTCTCTAACACCTATCGTGCATACGTACATGGCCGGGTCAGAACGGAGAAACAGCTTCGTCGTCGTGTTCATGGGGAGCCAACCGGCTGGGTCGAAACGGAATGCGTGGTCGTGTTCATCGGGAGGGCATGGACGGAACAGGCAATGGAAATGAGGCCTGGCGTACCGCACAACGGAGGAAACGGCCTTGTGTTCAACCGGCCACATTTGAAACGGGGTCATATTGATCGGGAGGGGCCTGGCGTACCGCAAAACGGAGGAAACGGACCTCCTACGGTCGAAACGGGGGTCCTATTGATCGGGAGGGGTGTGGCGTACCGCAAAACGGAGGAAACGGACCTCCTACGGTTGAAACGGGGGTCCTGTTGATCGGGAGGGGTGTGGCGTACCGCAAAACAGACGAAACGGACTTGTGTTGGAGCGCTACGGTCGAAACGGGGGGGAAGGGTGTGGTGTACCGCAAAATGGGACTCCGCGGGATACTGTTCATCTCCACCGTCGACCTCCTCCAGCCTCCACGGGCTACCGTCGACCTCCTCCAGCCTCCACGGGCTCCTGTTCATCCAGCCTCCACCGCGTGCTACTCCACCGGCTACTGTTCAACCACCCCTCGACGGGCACCCCTCCATCGTCTACTGTTCATCCAGCCCTCCACACCACGGGGTCCTGTTCAACCACCCCTCCACGGCCACCCCTCCACCGTCTACTGTTCATCCAGCCCTCCACACCACGGGTTCCTGTTCATCCAGAGGCAACGCCACCGCTCACTGTTCATCCAAACCCCCCCGCAACACTCACTGTTCATCCAATCGATCGGCTTCAGTTAGCAGTAGTAGCGAAGGAATCGCTCCATCGGGTTCAGTTAACAGCCATCGATCGATCGCTCGGGTTCAGTAACGCGTAGCCTGGAGTGCAATCGCTCGGGTTCATTTAGAGCCCAACGCCTCGCTCGGGTTCAGTTAGAGCCAACGCCTTGCACACACGCGCGTACGTACGAGAGAAACTCGCATCGCTTCGCCCCCGACCTCCCACCATAACCGGCAACTCCCCGAAATTTTCCTCCCCCTCGCTTCTACACGGTTTTTTCTGTCATGGACGGCCCAAAGAATGTCATGCAGCTGCGTCTCCGGCCCGCCCAGGACGAAAAGCCCATTTTCTGTCATGATTTTTTGTCATAGAAGTAGGAACCCACCACATCTATGATGATACCGGGTTTTGTCACAATTATCGTCATAGAAGTGTCATATGTATGACAGAAAAAATTCGTTTGGCCCAAAATGTCACGGATGTGTCTTTTTTTTGTAGTGCTCGGTCATGTCTGCATGATTCTCAAACCCGTAGGATCTACACACTTAAGGTTCGGTGACGCTAGAGTTGTTATGGGAATTAGTGTGCAGTTATCGAATGTTGTTCGGAGTCCCGGATGAGATCCCGGATGTCACGAGGAGTTCCCGAATGGTCCGGAGGTAAAGATTTATATATGGGAAGTCCTATTTTGGCCACCGGAAAATGTTTGGGATTTTTCGGTATTGTACCGGGAATGTTCTAGAAGGTTTCGGAGTGGGGCCCACCTGCATGGGAGGACCCACATGAACGTGGGTAGTGGGGGCAAGGCCCCACACCCCTGGTCAAGGCGCACCAAGATCCCCCCTTAGAAGGAATAAGATCATATCCCGAAGGGATAAGATCAAGATCCCTAAAAAAGGGGGATAACAATCGGTGGGGAAGGAAATGATAGGATTTCTTTCCTCCCACCTTTGCCAACGCCCCAGTGGACTTGGAGGGCAAGAAACCAGCCCCCTCCACCCCTATGTATAGTGGGGAGGCGCATGGGAGCTTGACCCCTTGCCCCTGGCGCAGCCCTCCCCCTCTCCAACACCTCCTCCTCCTCTGTAGTGCTTGGCGAAGCTCTGCCGGAGAACTGCAAGCTCCACCACCACAACGTCGTGCTTCTGGAGCTCTCCCTCAACTTATCCTCTCCCCTTGCTGGATCCAGGAGGAGACGTCCCCGGGCTGTACGTGTGTTGAACACGGAGGCACCGTTGTTCGGTGCTCAGATCGAATTCGGCCGTGATCTGAATCGCTTAGTGAACGACTCCACCGACCGCGTTCTTGCAACACTTCCGCATTGCGATCTTCAAGGGTATGAAGATGCACTCCCCTCTCTCTCATTTCTAGTTACTCCATAGATTGATCTTGGTGATGCGTAGAAAATTTTGAATTTCTGCTACGTTCCCCAACAGTGGTATCAGAGCTAGGTCTATTGCGTAGATTCTATGCACGAGTAGAACACAAGTAGTTGTGGGCGTTGGTTTGTTCAATTTTCTTACCATTAGTAGTCCTATCTTGATTCGGCGGCATCGTGTGATGAAGCGGCCCAGACCGACCTTACACGTACGCTTACGTGAGACAGGTTGCACCGACTGACACGCACTTGTTGCATAAAGTGGCTAGCGGGTGCCAGTCTCTCCCACTTTAGTCGGATCGGATTTGATGAAAAGGGTCCTTATGAAGGGTAAATAGCAATTGTCATATCACCGTTATGGCTTTTGCGTAGGTAAGAAACGTTCTTGCTAGAAACCCATAGCAGCCATGTAAAACATGCAACAACAATTAGAGGACGTCTAACTTGTTTTTGCAGGGTATGCTATGTGATGTGATATGGCCAAAAGAATGTGATGAATGATATATGTGATGTATGATATTGATCATGTTCTTGTAATAGGAATCACGACTTGCATGTCGATGAGTATGACAACCGGCAGGAGCCATAGGAGTTGTCTTAATTTATTGTATGACATGCGTGTCATTGAAAATGTCATGTAATTACTTTACTTTATTGCTAAACCGTTAGCCATAGTAGTAGAAGTAATAGTTGGCGAGACAACTTCATGAAGACACGAAGATGGAGATCATGATGATGGAGATCATGGTATCATGCCAGTGACGAAGGTGATCATGCCGTGCCTCAAGATGGAGATCAAAGGCGCAAGATGATATTGGCCATATCATGTCACTTTATGATTTGCATGTGATGTTTTTCATGTTTACATCTTATTTGCTTAGAACGACGGTAGCATAAATAAGATGATCCCTCATTAAAATTTCAAGAAAGTGTTCCCCCTAACTGTGCACCATTGCGAAAGTTTGTTGTTTCGAAGCACCATGTGATGATCGGGTGTGATAGATTCTAACATTCACATACAACGGGTGTAAGCCAGATTTACACACGCAAAACACTTAGGTTGACTTGACGAGCCTAGCATGTACAGACATGGCCTCGGAACACAAGAGACCGAAAGGTCGAACATGAGTCGTATAGTAGATACGATCAACATGGAGATGTTCACCGATGATGACTAGTCCGTCTCACGTGATGATCGGACACGGCCTAGTTGACTCGGATCATGTATCACTTAGATGACTAGAGGGATGTCTATCTGAGTGGGAGATCATTAGATGAACTTAATTATCATGAACATAGTCAAAAGGACTTTACAAATTATGTCGTAGCTTGCGCTTTAGTTCTACTGTTTAAGATATGTTCCTAGAGAAAATTTTAGTTGAAAGTTGATAGTAGCAATTATGCGGACTGGGTCCGTATACTGAGGATTGTCCTCATTGCTGCACAGAAGGCTTGTGTCCTTAATGCACCGCTCGGTGTGCTGAACCTCGAGCGTCATTTGTGGATGTTGCGAACATCTGACATACACATTTTGATGACTATGTGATAGTTCAGTGCGTAATGTTAAACGGTTTAGAATTGAGGCAGCGAAGACATTTTTTGAAACGTCGCAGAACATATGAGATGTTCCAAGAGCTGAAATTAGGATTTCAGGCTCGTGCCCACGTCAAGAGGTATGAGACCTCCGACAAGTTTCTTAACCTGCAAACTAAGGGAGAAAAGCTCAATCATTGAGCATGTGCTCAGATTGTCTGAGTACTACAATCACTTGAATCGAGTGGGAGTTAATCTTCCAGATGAGATAGTGATGGTTCTCCATAGTCATTGCCACCAAGCTATTCGAGCTTCGTGATGAACTATAACATATCAGGGATAGACATGATTATCCTTGAGCAATTCGCGATGTTTGACACTGCGAAAGTAGAAATCGAGTAGGAGCATCAATTGTTGATGGTTAGTAAAACCACTAGTTTGAAGAAGGGCAAGGGCAAGAAGGGATACTTCATGAGACGACAAATCAGTTGCTACTCTAGTGAAGAAACCCAGGGTTGAACCCAAACCCGAGACTAAGTGCTTCTGTAATGAGGGAACTGTCACTGAAGCAGAACTACCCTAGATACTTGGTAGATGAGAAGGCTGGCAAGGTTGACAGAAGTATATTGGATATACATTGTATTAAATGTGTACTTTACTAGTACTCCTAGTAGCACCAGGGTATTAAGATACCGGTTCGGTTGCTAAGTGTTAGTAACTCGAAATAAAAGAGCTACGGAATAAACGGAGACTAGCTAAAGGTGAGATGATGATGTGTGTTGGAAGTGTTTCCAAGGTTGATGTGATCAAGCATCGCCTGCTCCCTCTACCATCGAGATTGGTGTTAAACCTAAATAATTGTTATTTGGTGTTTGCGTTGAGCATAAACATGATTGGATTATGTTTATCGCAATACGGTTATTCATTTAAGGAGAATAATGGTTACTCTGTTTATTTGAATAATACCTTCAACGGTCTATTGAATCTCGATCGTAGTGATACACATGTTCGTGCCAAAAGATATAAGATAGTAATGATAGTACCACATACTTGTGGCACTGCCACTTAAGTCATATTGGTATAAAATGCATGAAGAATCTCCATATTGATGGATCTCTAGACTCACTCGTTTTTGAAAAGATTGAGACATGCGAACCACGTCTATTGGTATATACGCATGAAGAAACTCCATGCAGATGGATCGTTTGGACTCACTTGTTTTTGAATCACTTGAGACATGCAAATCATACCACATGGGCAAGATGACTGAAAGGCCTCGTTTTCAGTGAGATGGAACAAGAGAGCAACTTGTTGGAAGTAATACATTTGAAGTGTGCAATCCAATGAGTGCTGAGGCATGCAGTGAATATCGTTATGCTCTTACTTCACAGATGATTTTAGTAGATTCTTAGTATATTTACTTGATGAAACACAAATCTGAATTATTGAAAGGTTCAAGTAATTTCAGAGTGAAGTTGAAGATCGTCGTGACAAGAGGATAAAATGTCTATGATGTGATCATAGAGATAAATATCTGAGTTACGAGTTTGGCACACAATTAAGACATTGTGGAATTGTTTCACAACTAATACCGCATGGAACACCATAGTGTGATGGTGTGTCCGAACATCGTAACTGCACCCTATTGGATATGGTGCATACCATGATGTCTCTTATCGAATTAACACTATCGTTTATGGGTTAGGCATTAGACACAACCGCATTCACTTTAATAGGGTACCACACAATACCATTAAGATGACACCGTATGAACTATGGTTTAGAGAAACCTAAGCTGTCATTTCTTATAAAGTTTGGGGTTGCGACGCTTATGTGAAAAAGTTTCAGGCTGATAAGCTCGAACCAAAAGTGGATAAATGCATCTTCATAGGACACCCAAAAATAGTTGGGTATACCTCCTGTCTCAGATCCGGAAGCAAAAGGGATTGTCTCTAGAATCGGGTCCCTTCTCGAGGAAAAGTTTCTCTCGAAAGAATTGAGTGGGAGGATGGTGGAGACTTGATGAGGTTATTGAACCGTCACTTCAACTAGTGTGTAGCAGGGCACAGGAAGTTGTTCTTGTGGCGCCTACACCAGTTGAAGTGGAAGCTGATGATAGTGATCATGAAACTTTGGATCAAGTCACTACCAAACCTCGTAGGTCGACAAGGACGCGTACTGCTTCAGAGTGGTGCGGTAATCCTGTCTTGAAGGTCATGTTGCTAGACAACAATGAACCTGCGAGCCATGGAGAAGCGATGGTGGGCTCAAATTCCGACAAATGGCTCGAGGCCATAAAATCTGAGAGAGGATCCATGTATGAAACCAAAGTATAGAGTTTGGAAGAACTACTTGATGGTCCTAAGGTTGTTGGGTACAAATGGATTTTAAAAGCAAGACGGACAATGATGGTAAGTATCACCATTAAGAAAGCTCGACTTGTCATTAAGATGTTTTCCGACAAGTTCAAGGAGTTGACTATGATGAGACTTTCTCACTCGTAGCGATGCTAAGATTCTGTTGAAATTGTATTAGCAGTTCCTGCATTATTTATGAAATCTTGCAAATAGGATGTCAAAACATTGTTTCCTCAACGATTTTCTTGAGGAAAGGTTGTATGTGATACAACCAGAAGGGTTTCTCAATCCTAAAAGATGCTAACAAGTATGCAAAGCTCCAGCAATCCTTCTAAGGACTGGAGTAAGCATCTCGGAGTTGGAATATATGCTTTGATGAGATGATCAAAGATTTTGGGTTTATACGAAGTTTATTGGAAACTTGTATTTCCAAAGAAGTGAGTGGGACCACTATAGCATTTCTGATGAGTATATGTTATTGACATATTGTTTATCGGAAATGATGTAGAATTCCTGGAAAGCATATAGGGTTATTTGAAAAGTGTTTTTCAATGGAAAACTTGGATTAAGATACTTGAACATTGAGCATCAAGATCTATAAGGATAGATCAAAAATCGCTTGATAGTACTTTCAAATGAATACGCACCGTGACAAGATTTTGAAGGAGTTCAAAATAGATCGGCAAAGAAGGAGTTCTTGGTTGTGTTATACGGTGTGAGTATTAAGTAAGACTCAAGACCTGACCACGGCTGAAGAGGGAGAAAGGACGAAGGTCGTCCCCTATGTTTTAGATGTAGGCTCTACAGTATGTTATGCTGTGTACTGCACCTGAAGTGTGTCTTGCCATGAGTCAGTCAAGGGGTACAAGAGTGATCCATAAATGGATCACAGGACATCGGTCAAAGTTATCCTTAGTGACTAGTGAACTAAGGATTTTTTCTCAATTATGGAGGTGGTAAAATAGTTCGTCGTAAAGGGTTACATTGATGCAAACTTTGACACTAATCTAGATGACTCTGAATAGTAAACCGGATTCATATAGTAGAACAGTTATTTGGAATAGTTCCAAATAGTGCGTGGTAGCTGCATCTACAATATGACGTAGAGATTTGTAAAGCACACATGGATCTGAAAGGTTCAGACCCATTGACTAATAACCTCTCTCACAAGCGAGATATGATCAAACCCCATGGGTGTTGGATTCATTATGATCACATAGTGATGTGAACTAGATTATTGACTCTAGTGCAAGTGGGAGACTGTTGGAAATATGCCCTAGAGGCAACAATAAAATGGTTATTATTATATTTCCTTGTTCATGATAATTGTCTATTGTTCATGCTATAATTGTATTAACTGGAAACCGTAATACATGTGTGAATACATGGACCACAACATGTCCCTAGTGAGCCTCTAGTTGACTAGATCGTTGATCAATAGATGGTTATGGTTTCCTGACCATGGACATTGGATGTCATTGATAACGGGATCACATATAGGAGAATGATGTGATGGACAAGACCCAATCCTAAGCATAGCACAAGATCGTGTAGTTCGTTTGCTAAAAGCTTTTCTAATGTCAAGTATCATTTCCTTAGACCATGAGATTGTGCAACTCCCGGATACCGTAGGAATGCTTTGGGTGTGCCAAACATCACAACGTAACTGGGTGGCTATAAAGGTGCACTACGGGTATCTCCGAAAGTGTCTGTTGGGTAGGCACGAATCGAGACTGGGATTTGTCACTCCATGTGATGGAGAGGTATCTCTGGGCCCACTCGGTAATGCATCATCATAATGAGCTCAATGTGACTAAGTAGTTAGTCATGGGATCATGCATTACAGAACGAGTAAAGTGACTTGCCGGTAATGAGATTGAACAATGTATTGGGATGCCGACGATCAAATCTCGGGCAAGTAACATACCGATTGACAAAGGGAATTGTATACGGGATTGCTTGAATCCTTGACATCGTGGTTCATCCGATGAGATCATCGTGGAACATGTGGGAGCCAACATGGGTATCCAGATCCCGTTGTTGGTTATTAGCCAGAGAGCTATCTCGGTCATGTCTGCATGATTCCCGAACCCGTAGGGTCTACACACTTAAGGTTCGGTGACGCTAGAGTTGTTATGGGAATTAGTGTGCAGTTACTGAATGTTGTTCGGAGTCCCGAATGAGATCCCAGATGTCACAAGGAGTTCCGGAATGGTCCGGAGGTAAAGATTTATATATGGGAAGTCCTATTTTGGCCACCGGAAAATGTTTGGGATTTTTCGGTATTGTACCGGGAAGGTTCTAGAAGGTTCCGGAGTGGGGCCCACCTGCATGGGGGGACCCACATGAACGTGGGTAGTGGGGGCAAGGCCCCACACCCCTGGTCAAGGCGCAGCAAGATCCCCCCTTAGAAGGAATAAGATCATATCCCGAAGGGATAAGATCAAGATCCCTAAAAAAGGGGGATAACAATCGATGGGGAAGGAAATGATGGGATTTCTTTCCTCCCACCTTTGCCAACGCCCAAATGGACTTGGAGGGAAAGAAACCAGCCCCCTCCACCCCTATATATAGTGGGGAGGCACATGGGAGCTTGACCCCTTGCCCCTGGCGCAGCCCTCCCCCTCTCCAACACCTCCTCCTCCTCCGTAGTGCTTGGCGAAGCTCTGCTGGAGAACTGCAAACTCCACCACCACAATGTCGTGCTTCCGGAGCTCTCCCTCAACTTATCCTCTCCCCTTGATGGATCAAGAAGGAGGAGACGTCCCCGGGTTGTACGTGTGTTGAACGCGGAGGCACCGTTGTTCGGTGCTTAGATCGTATTCGGCCGCGATCTGATTCGCTTAGTGAACGACTCCACCGAGCGCGTTCTTGCAACGCTTCCGCATCACGATCTTCAAGGGTATGAAGATGCACTCCCCTCTCTCTCGTTGCTAGTTACTCCATAGATTGATCTTGGTGATGCGTAGAAAATTTTGAATTTCTGCTACGTTCCCCAACACTGTCCAGAGCCCTATAGGCGATGGTTCCTGTTCTTCTCCTGCATCATCGTCCATACTGTCGATATCTTCGGAGTCAAAGTCAAGCACGTCAGTTAAGTCATCTACAGCGGCTATAAAGTGGGTGGTGGGTGGGGGACGAATTTATTTATCGTCCGCTCCCCACTCGAGCCAGACATAGTTCGGCCAAGAATCTCCTGACAAGGAAAGAGACCTTAATAACTTTAGCACGTCACCCAAGGGCGAGTGCTGAAAAATATCCGCGGCGGTGAACTCCATGACCGGTGCCCAATTAGATTCGATAGGCACAGACACACGCGGTTCGGATCCTGTGGCCGGAGACGAGTCCGAGGGTCCGATGACACCACTCTCACACGAGGTGGGATCAGTGTTCGGCTCCGACGCCGATGAGTGTGCGGCTTCCGTGGCGGCGTCCATCCACCCGCCCTCGGAAGGCGCGATCTGCTCTGGATTGATTCCCGGCGCCCCCGTAGGGGCGATCTCCCGAATACTGTTCGACGGTAGATCAAAATCATGCTTGTCGTGACCGTTCGGCGCACCTGTCATGGGCTCGAATCCGTCGAAGATCAAGTCTCCGCGGATGTCGGCATTATAGTTTAAGCTTCCAAACCTGACCTAATGGCCAAGGGCGTAGCTATCGATCTGCTCCAGATGGCCAAGCGAGTTGGCCCGCAATACGAAGCCGCCGAATACAAAGATCTGTCCGGGAAGGAACACCTCCCCCTGGACCGCATCGTTGAAGATGATCGTGTTGGGGAACGTTGCATAAAATAAAAAAATTCCTACGTTCACCAAGATCAATCTATGAGTTCATCTAGAAACGAGAGAGGGGAGTGCATCTACATACCCTTGTAGATCGCGAGCGGAAGCGTTCAAGAGAACGGGGATGATGGAGTCGTACTCGCCGTGATCCAAATCACCAATGACCAAGTGCCGAACGGACAGCACCTCCGCGTTCAACACAGGTACGGAGTGGATGACGTCTCCTCCTTCTTGATCCAGCAAGGGGGGAGGAGAGGTTGATGAAGATCCAGCAGCACGACTGCGTGGTGGTGGATGCAGCAGAGTTCCGGCAGGGCTTCGCCAAGCGACTACGGGAGGAGGAGGTGTAGCAAGGGGAGAGGGAGGCGCCAAAACTTCAGGGTACGGCTGCCCTCCCCTCCCCCTCCTTTATATAGGCCCCTGGGGGGCGCCGGCCCTGGAGATGGGATCTCCCAAGGGGGCGGCGGCCAAGGGGGGTGGAGTGCCCCCCAAGGCAAGTGCAGGCGCCCCCCACCCTAGGGTTTCCAACCCTAGGCGCAGGGGGCCCAAGGGGGGGGTGCACCAGCCCACTAGGGGCTGGTCCCCTCCCCACTTCAGCCCACGGGGCCCTCCGAGATAGGTGGCCCCACCCGGTGGACCCCCGGGACCCTTCCGGTGGTCCCAGTACAATACCGGTGACCCCCGAAATTCTCCCGATGGCCGAAACTGCACTTCCTATATATAATTCTTTACCTCCGGACCATTCCGGAACTCCTCGTGACGTCTGAGATCTCATCCGAGACTCCGAACAACTTTCGGTTTGCTGCATACTCATATCTCTACAACCCTAGTGTCACCGAACCTTAAGTGTGTAGACCCTACGGGTTCGGGAGACACGTAGACATGACCGAGACGGCTCTTCGGTTAATAACCAATAGCAGGATCTGGATACCCATGTTGGCTCCCAGATGCTCCTCGATGATCTCATCGGATGAACCACGATGTCGAGGATTCAAGCAATCCCGTATACAATTCCCTTTGTCAATCGGTATGTTACTTGCCCGAGACTCGATCGTCGGTATCCCAATACCTCGTTCAGTCTTGTTACCGGCAGGTCACTTTACTCGTACCGTAATGCATGATCCCGTGACCAGACACTTGGTCACTTTGAGCTCATTATGATGATGCATTACCGAGTGGGCCCAGAGATACCTCTCCGTCATACGGAGTGACAAATCCCAGTCTCGATCCGTGTCAACCCAACAGACACTTTTGGAGATACCTGTAGTGCACCTTTATAGTCACCCAGTTACGTTGTGACATTTGGTACACCCAAAGCACTCCTACGGTATTCGGGAGTTACACGATCTCATGGTCTAAGGAAAAGATACTTGACATTGGAAAAGCTAGCAAACGAACTACACGATCTTGTGCTATGCTTAGGATTGGGTCTTGTCCATCACATCATTCTCCTACTGATGTGATCCCGTTATCAATGACATCTAATGTCCATAGTCAGGAAACCATGACTATCTGTTGATCAACGAGCTAGTCAACTAGAGGCTTACTAGGGACATATTGTGGTCTATGTATTCACACGAGTATTACGATTTCCGGATAATACAAAGCATGAATAAAAGACAATTATCATGAACAAGGAAATATAATAATAATTCTTTTATTATTGCCTCTAGGGCATATTTCCCACAGTCTCCCACTTGCACTAGAGTCAATAATGTAGTTACATTGTGATGAATCAAACACCCATAGAGTTCCGATGTTGATCATGTTTTGCTCGCGGAAGAGGTTTAGTCAACGGATCTGCGACATTCAGATCTGTATGTACTTTGCAAATATCTATGCCTCCATCTTGAACATTTTCACGGATGGAGTTGAAACGACGCTTGATGTGCCTGGTCTTCTTGTGAAACCGGGGCTCCTTGGCAAGGGCAATAGCTCCAGTGTTGTCACAAAAGAGAGTGATCGGCCTTGACGCATTGGGTATGACTCCTAGGTCGGTGATGAACTCCTTCATCCATATTGCTTCATGCGCTGCCTCCGAGGCTGCCATGTACTCCACTTCACATGTAGATCCCGCCACGACGCTCCGCTTGCAACTGCACCAGCTTACTGCTCCACGATTAAACATATACACGTATCCGGTTTGTGACTTAGAGTCATCCAGATCGGTGTCGAAGCTAGCATCGACGTAACCCTTTACGACGAGCTCTTCGTCAACTCCATAGACGAGAAACATGTCCTTTGTCCTCTTTAGGTACTTCAGGATATTCTTGACCGCTGTCAGTGTTTCTTGCCGGGATTACTTTGGTACCTTCCTACCAAACTTACGGCAAGGTTTACATCAGGTCTGGTACACAGCATGGCATACATAATAGATCCTATGGCTGAGGCATAGGGGATGACACTCATCTCTTCTTTATCTTCTGCCGTGGTCGGGCATTGAGCCGATCTCAATCTCACACCTTGCAATACAGGCAAGAACCCTTTCTTGGACTGATCCATATTGAACTTCTTCAATATCTTATCAAGGTATGTGCTTTGTGAAAGACCTATGAGGCGTCTCGATCTACCCCTATAGATCTTGATGCCTAATATGTAAGCAGCTTCTCCAAGGTCCTTCATTGAAAAACACTTATTCAAGTAGGCCTTAATGCTGTCCAAAAGTTCTATATCATTTCCCATCAAAAGTATGTCATCCACATATAATATGAGAAATGCTACAGAGCTCCCACTCACTTTCTTGTAAACGCAGGCTTCTCCATAAGTCTGCATAAACCCAAACGCTTTGATCATCTCATCAAAGCGAATGTTCCAACTCCGAGATGCTTGCACCAGCCCATAAATGGATCGCTGGAGCTTGCATACCTTGTTAGCATTCTTAGGATCGACAAAACCTTCCGGCTGCATCATATATAGTTCTTCCTTAAGATGTCCGTTAAGGAATGCCGTTTTGACGTCCATCTGCCATATCTCATAATCATAGTATGCGGCAATTGCTAACATAATTCGGACGGACTTCAGCTTCACTACGGGAGAGAATGTCTCATCGTAGTCAACCCCTTGAACTTTTCGATAACCCTTAGCGACAAGTCGAGCTTTATAGATGGTAACATTACCATCCGCGTCTGTCTTCTTCTTAAAGATCCATTTGTTTTCTATCGCTCGCCGATCATCGGGCAAGTCTCTCAAAGTCCATACTTCGTTTTCATACATGGATCCTATCTCGGATTGCATGGCTTCAAGCCATTTGTTGGAATCTGGGCCCGCCATCGCTTCTTCATAGTTCGAAGGTTCAGCGTTGTCTAACAACATGATTTCTAGGATAGGGTTTCCATACCGCTCTGGTGTGGAATGTGTCCTTGTGGACCTACAAAGTTCAGTAGCAACTTGATCCGAAGTACCTTGATCACCATCATTAATTTCCTCTCTAGTCGGTGCAGGCACCACAGGAACATTTTCCTGAGCTGCACTACTTTCCGGTTCAAGAGGTAGTACTTCATCGAGTTCTACTTTCCTCCCACTTACTTCTTTCGAGAGAAACTCTTTTTCCAGAAAGGATCCGTTCTTGGCAACAAAGATCTTGCCTTCGGATCTTAAGTAGAAGGTATACCCAATGGTTTCCTTAGGGTATCCTATGAAGACGCATTTTTCTGACTTGGGTTCGAGCTTTTCAGGTTGAAGTTTCTCGACATAAGCATCGCATCCCCAAACTTTTAGAAACGACAGCTTAGGTTTCTTCCCAAACCATAATTCATACGCTGTCGTCTCAACGGATTTAGACGGAGCCCTATTTAAAGTGAATGTAGCTGTCTCTAGAGCGTATCCCCAAAATGATAGCGGTAAATCGGTAAGAGACATCATAGATCGCACCATATCCAATAGAGTGCAATTACGACGTTCGGACACACCGTTACGCTGAGGTGTTCCAGGCGGCGTGAGTTGTGAAACGATTCCACATTTCCTTAAGTGCATACCAAATTCGTGACTTAAATATTCTCCTCCATGATCCGATCGTAAGAATTTTATCTTTTGGTCACGTTGATTCTCTACTTCATTCTGAAATTCCTTGAACTTTTCAAAGGTCTCAGACTTGTGTTTCATCAAGTAGACATACCCATATCTACACAAGTCATCAGTGAGAGTGAGAACATAACGATATCCTCCGCGAGCCTCAACGCTCATTGGACCACACACATCAGTATGTATGATCTCCAATAAGTTGGTTGCTCGCTCCATTGTTCTGGAGAATAGAGTCTTGGTCATTTTGCCCATGAGGCATGGTTCGCATGTGTCAAATGATTCATAATCGAGAGACTCTAAAAGTCCATCAGCATGGAGCTTCTTCATGCGCTTGACACCAATGTGACCAAGGCGGTAGTGCCACAAGTATGTGGGACTATCATTATCAACTTTACATCTTTTGGTATTCACACTATGAATATGTGTAACATTACGTTCGAGATTCATTAAGAATAAACCATTGACCATCGGGGCATGACCATAAAACATATCTCTCATATAAATAGAACAACCATTATTCTCGGATTTAAATGAGTAGCCATCTCGTATTAAACGAGATCCAGATACAATGTTCATGCTCAAACTTGGCACTAAATAACAATTATTGAGGTTTAAAACTAATCCCGTGGGTAAATGTAGAGGCAGCGTGCCGACGGCGATCACATCGACCTTTGAACCATTCCCGACGTGCATCGTCACCTCGTCCTTCGCTAGTCTCCGCTTATTCCGTAGCTCCTGCTGTGAGTTACAAATATGAGCAACGACACTGGTATCAAATACCCAGGAGTTACTACGAGTACTGGTAAGGTACACATCAATTACATGTATATCAAATATACCTTTAGTGTTGCCGGCCTTCTTGTCCGCTAAGTATTTGGGGCAGTTCCGCTTCCAGTGACCCTTCCCTTTGCAATAAAAGCACTCAGTCTCAGGCTTGGGTCCATTCATTGACTTCTTCCCGGCAACTGGCTTACCGGGTGCGGCAACATCCTTGCCGTCCTTCTTGAAGTTCTTCTTACCCTTGCCCTTCTTGAACTTAGTGGTTTTATTGACCATCAACACTTGATGTTCCTTCTTGATTTCTACCTCTGCTGACTTCAGCATTGAAAATACTTCAGGAATAGTTTTTACCATCCCCTGCATATTGTAGTTCATCACAAAGCTCTTGTAGCTCGGTGGGAGCGACTGAAGGATTCTGTCAATGACCGCGTCGTCCGGGAGGTTAATGTCCAGCTGGTACAGGCGGTTGTGCAACCCAGACATTTTGAGTATGTGCTCACTGATAGAACTATTTTCCTCCATCTTACAACTGTAGAACTTGTCGGGGACTTCATATCTCTCGACCCGGGCATGAGCTTGGAAAACCATTTTCAGCTCCTCAAACATCTCATATGCTCCGTGTTGCTCAAAAAGCTTTTGGAGCCCCGGTTCTAAGCTGTAAAGCATGCTGCACTGAACGAGGGAGTAATCATCAGCACGTGACTGCCAAGCGTTCATAACGTCTTGGTTCTCTGGGATGGGTGCTTCACCTAGCGGTCCTTCTAGGACATATGCTTTCTTGGCAGCTATGAGGATGATCCTCAGGTTCCGGACCCAGTCCGTATAGTTGCTGCCATCATCTTTCAGCTTGGTTTTCTCTAGGAACGCGTTGAAGTTCATGTTGACATGAGCGTTGGCCATTTGATCTACAAGACATATTTGCAAAGGTTTTAGACTAAGTTCATGATAATTAAGTTCATCTAATCAAATTATTTAATGAACTCCCACTCAGATTTGACATCCCTCTAGTCATCTAAGTGTTACATGATCCGAGTCGACTAGGCCGTGTCCGATCATCATGTGAGACGGACTAGTCATCATCGATGAACATCTCCATGTTGATCGTATCTTCCATACGACTCATGTTCGACCTTTGGTCTCTGTGTTCCGAGGCCATGTCTGTACATGCTAGGCTCGTCAAGTTAACCTAAGTGTTTTGCATGTGTAAATCTGTCTTACACCCGTTGTATGTGAATGTAGGAATCTATCACACCCGATCATCACGTGGTGCTTCGAAACGACGAACTTTAGCAATGGTGCACAGTTAGGGAGAACACTTTCTTGAAATTATTATAAGGGATCATCTTATTTACTACCGTCGTTCTGAGTAAACAAGATGCATAAACATAATAAACATCACATGCAATTATATAGTAGTGACATGATATGGCCAATATCATATAGCTCCTTTGATCTCCATCTTCGGGGCTCCATGATCATCTTCGTCACCGGCATGACACCATGATCTCCATCATCATGATCTCCATCATCGTGTCTCCATGAAGTTGCTCGCCAACTATTACTTCTACTACTATGGCTAACGGTTTAGCAATAAAGTAAAGTGATTACATGGCGTTAAATCATTGACACGCAGGTCATACAATAATTAAGACAACTCCTATGGCTCCTGCCGGTTGTCATAATCATCGACATGCAAGTCGTGATTCCTATTACAAGAATATGATCTCATACATCACAATATATCATTCATCATCATTCATCACAACTTTTGGCCATATCACATCACAAGGCAATTGCTGCAAAAACAAGTTAGACGTCCTCTAATTGTTGTTGCATCTTTTACGTGGCTGCAATAGGGTTCTAGCAAGAACGTTTTCTTACCTATGAATAACCACAACGTGATTTGTCAACTTCTATTTACCCTTCATAAGGACCCTTTTCATCGAATCCGCTCCAACTAAAGTGGGAGAGGCGGACACCCGCTAGCCACCTTATGCAACTAGTGCATGTCAGTCGGTGGAACCTGTCTCATGTAAGCGTACGTGTAAGGTCGGTCCGGGCTGCTTCATCCCACAATACCACTAAAGCAAAATAAGACTAGTAGCGGCAAGAAAGTTGACAACATCTATGCCCACAACAGATTTGTGTTCTACTCGTGCAATAGAGAACTACGCATAAACCTGGCTCATGATGCCACTATGGGGGAACGTTGCATAAAATAAAAAAAATTCCTACGTTCACCAAGATCAATCTATGAGTTCATCTAGCAACGAGAGAGGGGAGTGCATCTACATACCCTTGTAGATCGCGAGCGAAAGCGTTCAAGAGAACGGGAATGATGGAGTCGTACTCGCCGTGATCCAAATCATCGATGACCAAGTGCCGAACGGACAGCACCTCCGCGTTCAACACACGTACGGAGCAGATGACGTCTCCTCCTTCTTGATCCAGCAAGGGGGAAGGAGAGGTTGATGAAGATCCAGCAGCACGACGCCGTGGTGGTGGATGCAGCAGAGTTCCGGCAGGGCTTCGCCAAGCGACTACGGGAGGAGGAGGTGTAGCAAGGGGAGAGGGAGGCGCCAAAACTTCAGGGTGCGGCTGCCCTCCCCTCCCCTCCTTTATATAGGCCCCTGGGGGGCGGCCCTGGAGATGGGATCTCCCAAGGGGGCGGCAGCCAAGGGGGGTGGAGTGCCCCACAAGGCAAGTGGAGGCGCCCCCCCCCACCCTAGGGTTTCCAACCCTAGGCGCGGGGGGGCAAGGGGGGGCGCACCAGCCCACTAGGGGCTGGTCCCCTCCCCACTTCAGCCCATGGGGCCCTCCGGGATAGGTGGCCCCACCCGGTGGACCCCAGGGACCCTTCCGGTGGTCCCGGTACAATACTGGTGACCCCCGAAATTCTCCCGATGGCCGAAACTACACTTCCTATATATAATTCTCTACCTCCGGACCATTCCGGAACTCCTCGTGACGTCCGGTATCTCATCCGGGACTCCAAACAACTTTCGGTTTGCTGCATACTCATATCTCTACAACCCTAGCGTCACCGGACCTTAAGTGTGTAGACCCTACGGGTTTGGGAGACATGTAGACATGACTGAGACGGCTCTTCAGTCAATAACCAACAGCGGGATCTGGATACCCATGTTGGCTCCCACATGCTCCTTGATGATCTCATCAGATGAACCACGATGTCGAGGATTCAAGCAACCCCGTATACAATTCCCTTTATCAATCGGTATGTTACTTGCCGGAGACTCGATCGTCGGTATCCCAATACCTCGTTCAGTCTCGTTACCGGCAAGTCACTTTACTCGTACCGTAATGCATGATCCCGTGACTAGACACTTGGTCACTTTGAGCTCATTATGATGATGCATTACCGAGTGGGACTAGAGATACCTCTCCGTCATACGGAGTGACAAATCCCAGTCTCGATCCGTGTCAACCCAACAGACACTTTCGGAGATACCTGTAGTGCACCTTTATAGTCACCCAGTTACGTTGTGACGTTTGGTACACCCAAAGCACTCCTACGGTATCCGGGAGTTACATGATCTCATGGTCTAAGGAAAAGATACTTGACATTGGAAAATCTCTAGCAAACGAACTACACGATCTTGTGCTATGCTTAGGATTGGGTCTTGTCCATCACATCATTCTCCTATTGATGTGATCCCGTTATCAATGACATCTAATGTCCATAGTCAGGAAACCATGACTATCTGTTGATCAACGAGCTAGTCAACTAGAGGCTTACTAGGGACATATTGTGGTCTATGTATTCACACGTGTATTACGATTTCCGGATAATACAATTATAGCATGAATAAAAGACCATTATCATGAACAAGGAAATATAATAATAATTCTTTTATTATTGCCTCTAGGGCATATTTCCAACAGATCGAAGGAGCCATCAAGCCTTACAGCGACGGCACAGTGGAACTCTCAATGAAAGCACCAATGTCGGTGTTAAAACTAGCGGATCTCGGGTAGGGGGTCCCGAACTGTGCATCTAAGGCTAATGGTAACAGGAGGCAGGGGACACGATGTTTTACCCAGGTTCGGGCCCTCTCGATGGAGGTAATACCCTACTTCCTGCTTGATTGATCTTGATGATATGAGTATTACAAGAATTGATCTACCATGAGATCGTAGAGGCTAAACCCTAGAAGCTGGCCTATGATTATGATTGGTCTTGTCCTTTGGACTAAACCCTCCAGTTTATATAGACACTGGAGGGGGCTAGGGTTACATAGAGTCGGTTACAGACAAGGAAACCTACATATCTGAATATCCAAGCTTCCCTTCCATGCAAAGGAGAGTCCCATCCGGAAATGGGACGAAGCCTTCAATCTTGTATCTTCATAGTCAAATAGTCCGGCCAAAGTATATAGTCTGGCTGTCCGAGGACCCCTTAATCCAGGACTTCCTCAGGGGGAAACGGACGCGTCGGGTCTACACGGAGGGGATGTAGCTGTGGGTTTGGCCCAGATGTTGCTCCCAGGTGTCTCTCTGGGCTGACCTGACACAACCGGGTGGAGAGGTCCACTGTTCAAAGCCCGTCCGTGGAAAGGCAAAGGGCTAGATCTCGTGGTCAACCGCTCCAGGGTTAGGCGGGACAGGGGACCTAGGGGTAGAAATGCCACCGGAGCATCGCATCGGCCCCTCATACATGCGGGGTGGTGTTGTGGCATGTCCGAAGAGGCGGCATGCGTCTCCAGGACGTGGCCCCCCTCACGGACGGCAGCGCCGCCGGCACTTGGAGGGGGGAAACGGATGAGTCGGGTCTACACAGAGGGGATGTAGATGTGGGTTTCGCCCGGATGTTGCTCCCAGGTGTCCCTCTGTGCTGACCTGACACAACCGGGTGGAGAGGTCCACTGGTCAAAGCCCGTCCGTGGGAAGTCAAAGGGCTAGATCTCATGGTCAACCGCTCCAGGGTTAGGCGGGACGGGGGCCCTGGGGGGTAGCAATGCCACCGGAGCGTCGCACCGGCCCCTCATACATGCGGGGTGGTGTTGTGGCATGTTCGAAGAGGCGACACACGTCTCCGGGGTGTGGCCCCCCTCATGGACGGCGATGACACAGTAGTAGACGTTCTGCGGTAACAGTGCGGCATGAATATTATTAAATACTCGGATCGCGATAAAATCATGAGTTTTTTACACGACGTGGACACATGTGCTATAGGAACGATGGTAATTTTTCATAATTTTTGGTGATGGAGAAGTATCCGAACACTTCCCTCTATGCGGATTGCCCTTCGCATGTCTACGACTGTGGCCGGCGGCCTCCATGGGCTAACATGCCGCCAATCTTGCGTATGCGGCTTCTCACAAGTCTGAAAGTGTTGTGGCGGTTGCAAACGCCCGGCACGCATCTTCGGGGCGTGGCCCCCCTCATGGACAGCGCCGCTGCCGGCACCTGGAGGGGGGAAACGGACGCGTCGGGTCTATACGGAGGGGATGTAGCGGTGGGTTTGGCCCGGATGTTGCTCCTAGGTGTCCCTCTGGACTGACCTGACACAACCGGGTGGAGAGGTCCACTGTCCAAAGCCCGTCAATGGAAAGTCAAAGGGCTAGATCTCGTGGTCAACCGCTTCAGGGTTAGGCGGGACGTGGGCCCTGTGGGTAGCAATGCCGCTGGAGCGTCGCACCGGCCCCTCATACATGCGGGGTGGTGTTGTGGCATGTCCGAAGAGGCGGCACGCGTCTCCAGGACG